>NC_059277.1:5375000-5412500 GCF_017591435.1 Portunus trituberculatus
GGAAGGTAAGTTCAGATGTGGCTTTCTTGGTTCTCTTCTTTGTTCATTTCGACGCGGCATCTCTGCTCTGGCTTCAGGTTGTTGAAGTCTCTCTCTCTCTCTCTCTCTCTCTCTCTCTCTCTCTCTCTCTCTCTCTCTCTCTCTCTCTCTCTCTCTCTTTGATATTTTAAAGCAAGGAAGGTAAAGAAGGAAGAAGTGAAACAAGAAGAAGATGAGGATGAGGATGAGGAGGAGGAGGAGGAGGAGGAGGAGGAGGAGGAGGAGGATAGAAGGATGAAGAGTAAGAATAAGTCTTTGTGTCGGCTTATTTATGGCATTGAGGCTGTCTGTTTGGATCTCCTGTCTTTTTCTAATAGTTTTCTGCTAAGGAACTTCACTTTTTTTGTTTGTTTTACTTTTTGTCTCTTTACTGTTGTTTGGCTGAAGGTCTTTGTAGGTAATTGAAGCTTGTGTAGTTTGTGAGCTTCGTGGTGGGAGGAGGAAGAGGGAGAGAAGGAGGAGAAGTAGTAGGAGGAGGAGGAGGAGGAGGAGGAGGAGGAGGAGGAGGTGGAGGAGGAGGAAAAAGAAGAAAGTAAAGTCGTAGAAATCTTGTGTCAATATTTTATGTTTTCTCTTCCGTTCCGCTGACAATATGTTTGTTTCTTTCTCCGAACTCTTTTTTTTTTCCTTTTTCTTTTTTTCCTCCCTTGTCCCCGTTCCCTCGTATCGTTTCCTTTCGACCTCGTTTTCTTCACCAGCGGAAGGGTGAACGAGGATAATAAAGCAAAACAGACTAAAGGAACAGGAAGACCATCATAGCTGTTATAAAGTTTTTTGATGTTCACTGCCTATTGTGTAGTAATTAAAGTTTTCTCTCCTCCTTTCAATATTTCCTCGTTTATTTGCTATTTGTTTCGCTTAAATATCGCTGACTTTTTCATTGCATCTCTCGCCTCCTGCAAACTGGTTTCCTTGATGTTCTTCAGTATTCCTTGTTTTTCCTCTTTTATCAATCACTTGTCTTCATCCTTACATATCATTATTTATTCTCTTCTCGTTTATCTTAGGTTCGCATCGCTTAGTCATCATTTACTCCTTTTTATTGTTATTTACCTCTTCATTATCTTTCATCTATCATTTATCCTTGCTTATCCTTACCCATTTTCTGTTTCCTGCTTCAATATTTTTGGTTTATCAAGAGTCCGCTTGGTTAATTATTATTCATTCTTACTTACCACTTCTTGTCTTCCTTTTATCCCTCGTTGATCCAAAGTTCTCATCGTATACTCATCATTCCGTCCCCGCTGGCCGGCCCCATGATGTCTCTCCTTCCCTTCTCTCTTTCCTTTCCACCTGATTCCACCCCACTCCACCCTACCCGGCCCTTCTCCATCCTACCTCGACCAGTGCTACCCTGCCCTGCCCCGCCCGTCCCGCCTCGCCCCGTCCCGGCCCTCTCCATCGTACCCGGCCCCGCCCAGCTCTACCCTGCCCCGCCCTGCCTCTCACATCTCCACTTTAAGTTGTGACGCCATTGACCTGCCGCGTGCGTCACGGATGTGCCGAAGGTGAGGGGTCAGGAGGGATCGTGTATACATATGGAAGGGCGTGTCTGCCTCAGTGACCCAGCCCTTCACGCGCCTCGCCTCCCTCCGGTACCTCTGGTTGAATGACGCTCGTCCCGCACCTGACGTCATGACAGGTCAAGGACATTTTTGCCTCCACCTCCTCCTCCTCCTCCTCCTCCTCCTCCTCCTCCTCCTCCTCCTCCTCCTCCTCCTCCTCCTCCTCCTCTCCGTGGTCAGGTCACTCTAGCTTTGCCACGGAAAAATTGATAACTCTGATTTTTGTTTATTTATTTCATTTCTTTATTTAGCATGTTTCGTTCAATGTGTCGAAAGAATTCTCTCATTTCTATCAATCCTTCGTTCATGAATAGAAATAGGAAAGAATATTTTTTTATTAGTGGACACATACGTATATTTCCATCCCGTGAACTGACAAACATTATAAACGATAGGAACAAGACCATTTCAGCCTCGTCATTTTTTGTTTGTGTTATTTAGAATAATTGCCCGGAGCAGTGCATTATTTTGGGCTATTATGTTTTTAAGGCGTAATGAGGTTAATGAAGCATGTGTGCAGTGTGTGTCTGGCGTGTCATTAGCTGGAGGAGAGTATCGTGCAGGCAGGCGACTCTCTCCATCACAACACTGCATCACACACCGCTGCCCCGCGTCCTCCGTGTGTTGGCGGGGCGAGGACGTGGTGTTTGGCGCACGCTGGGCCCATTGTCTGTCTGGCTGTCTGGCTCCTGTTGTTGTTGCTGTCAGCGCTAATTATGTTGCCTGGGCTGATTGTTGTTGTTGTTGTTGTTGTTGTTGTTGTTGTTGTTGTTGTTGTTGTTGTTGTTGTTGTTGCTTCAGCTGATGCTGCTGTTACTGCTGTTGTTATCATTACTACTACTACTACTACTACTACTACTACTACTACTACTACTACTACTACTACTACCTGGAAATGAAACTTTTAGAGAGAGAGAGAGAGAGAGAGAGAGAGAGATTGGATGGACGTCAGCCTTCCTCCCCCACTCCGACACACACACACACACACACACACACACACACACACACACACACACACACACACACACACACACATTCAAGCATAAACTCAAGAAAAAATGGAAATATGCAGTTCTGGAAGCAAATGTTTGGCGTTCAAATAGCATCACGTATTTTGTTCAAACAACGATAATGGAACAGACCAGATAAGACGCTTCCTTCTCTCTCTCTCTCTCTCTCTCTCTCTCTCTCTCTCTCTCTCTCTCTCTCTCTCTCTCTCTCTCTCTGCCAAAAACTAAAATAAGAGCAGATTGAAGGAGATATTCGTCATGTATTTAAAACGAAAATTTACTTTTGCCTTTTATAATAATAATAATAATACTAATACTAAAGGAACATGTCATTTGAGAGAGAGAGAGAGAGAGAGAGAGAGAGAGAGAGAGAGAGAGAGAGAGAGAGACTGACTTATATGTGAGTGTGTATATATTTTTTTCCTACTCAGTTCTATTTTTGATTAAATAACGCTCTTTTCCTCACACTCTTTAATTTCCGCTCACCTCCTACACACTGCTCTCTCTCTCTCTCTCTCTCTCTCTCTCTCTCTCTCTCTCTCTATCAATTTCTTCCACACAATTCCGTCTTTACTCTTCTCACTCCCCTTTTTCCCTCTCCTCCTCTCTCTTTTTTCCCCTCTCACCCTTGGTCCATTTTCCTCCCTTCCCTCCTATTCTCTCTCTCTCTCTCTCTCTCTCTCTCTCTCTCTCTCTCTCTCTCTCTCTCTCTCTCTCTCTCTCTCTCGAACACGCTCTCCTCTTCACCCACTCAGTCCTTCATCTTCTCATCAATTCCTCTTGAAACAAAAGTCGGGACGCGGAAGAGGAAGGAGACAAGAGGTTGGAGGGAGGCGCGCCAACATTGAGTCAAATCTAAGCGTTGTTTGTCCATTGATTCTTTGCGTCAGATGCTTGATGACTGTTAATGATTTCAGCGAGAGGATGAGGAGGAGGAGGAAGAGAAGGTGGTGGTGGTGGTGGTGGTGGTGGTGGTGGTGGTGGAGAATATCTGGGTTTATTGAAGTGAGTGATTCTTCAGGGTTCTTAGAAATGATTTCATTATAAAGTAAAGGAACTGTGCGGAGAAAAACGAGAGAAAATTGTGAGCATAACTTAGTATTTCTTTCCCTTTACAATTCGTTTCTTTCTTTCCCTTCCATAAAGAAAAAAACAAAAAAAGGGACACTTTTCGAATAAAAACATATTTTTTTCTGACATTTTCTTTTATGTCTGTTGTTTTATATCCTGCACTTTTCCTTTCCTCGTTTTTAAGAGATATTTCTTCCCTATTTCACCCCTCCCCCCTCTTTTTGTGACTTTGCGGTCGCTTCCGCCTCTCTTCCTTACCTCTACTGTGGACTGACGTGAGCCGTGTTCCCTGCCGTCTGAGACCTTGTTCGGGCTGTCACCACACAGGAATTGGGTGCCCTCTTAGCCTCCTGCTCCTCCTCCTCCTTCGCCTACTTCTGGTCTTCATCCTCTTCTCTCCCCTAAGACCTACATGATATGTCTCCATGTCTCTTTCTCCTACTCTCTTTTGTATCCCCCTCGTCATCTTCTCTCTCACTTCTCTTCTTCTCTAAGTCCTTGTTTTACTCCAGCTTTCTACATGATACCGTCTCTCATTCTCTTTCTTCTACGTGATGTATCTCTCTCTCTCTCTCTCTCTCTCTCTCTCTCTCTCTCTCTCTCTCTCTCTCTCTCTCTCTCTCTCTCTCTCTCTCTCTCTCTCTCTCTCTCTCTCTCTCTCTCTCTCTTCGTCCCCCTCTCTACGTGATATCTGTCTCCCATTCTCTTTCTCCTACTCAGTCTTGTAAGTCTTGAAGGTTCCCCTCTTCCCTTTGACGGCTGTGAGGAGGGAGAGTAAAGAGACAAGCACAAATAAGGTGCCCCCGTTCACGTGCGACAAAAGGCGGGCCTTCAGTGCGTCCTGTGAAGCCTTCCATCGAAAAGAAACAGAGTGGCACTAAACCTCCCAAGCGGAACACCTCTTCTCGTCCCCGACATTGTATTCAGGGGCCTGCTAATTGTTCCTCCTAGCTGTGTCCTTGCGCTATTTCCAGAAAGAGAGAGAGAGAGAGAGAGAGAGAGAGAGAGAGAGAGAGAGATTCTGTAAACGGTTTGAAAATTTTGATATGCTTCTCTGACATCACCAGAGAGAGAGAGAGAGAGAGAGAGATTAATAATGAGGGAATGGCACAGCTGGGGGTGGTGACGTCAGCAGGTGCGGGGGAGGCGCCTTGCTTAAAGGAGAGCGTGGCATGGGCGTGGCTGGAACGTGGGCGGGTCATGCCTCTCCTCTCCTACCTTTGTTCTGTTCTCTCTCTCTCTCTCTCTCTCTCTCTCTCTCTCTCTCTCTCTCTCTCTCTCTCTCTCTCCCCGTTCACCAGAATCCTTCCATTCAAGAACACTCCCACGTCATTCTCCCTCCTCTCCCTCTCCTTCTCTCTCTCTTCCTCTCCCTCTCTCCCTTTCTCCCTACCCACTAGCTGTCCTCCACACCACACTCCCTCACTGGTGAAGACAATCCTATATGCTCATTGATCCGTTTGGCACACACACACACACACACACACACACACACACACACACACACACACACACACACACACACACACACACACCTCGCCCACTTCAGTTCAACTATTTCCACGACAATACACTTTCCCCTCGGCAGTTCCTGTGTAGTCCCCAGCGCAGTGCCTGTCCTTTTGCTCCCTCCCCCTATCGGCCCCCTGGAGGCAAGAACGTGTCCAGTTCCCATTTTCTTTATTCTTTACGACATGCAGACCTGTGATGGCTTATGGCGGGGCGGGGTGGGTTGGGGCGTGGAGGGACAGTGTCTTCAGTAAAGCGGTCACTGTAACTAATTTGAATATTTTCTATATTGTAGTAAGAGTGAGGTTGTTATGGAAAGGAAAATGTTTTGACCTAATTGTAAAGTTTGTGTTATCTTTCTCTGTTAAAGGGGCATGTCGTGTCTTGTCTTGCCTTGATTAGTGTGTGTGTGTGTGTGTGTGTGTGTGTGTGTGTGTGTGTTCTTCATCAGCGTCTGTGCAAGTGGAGGGTTTGAGATGGGCTGAGGCGCGTGCGGACTAAGGAAGCTGGAGATTAATGTTGTATTTAAAGGTCCATTATTTCAGTGACGAGGGTGGGGTGTGTTCTGGCCGCGTCACTGGCTTAACTGCAGTGATGTTAGTGTCTGTAGCTACTCATGTTGATGTTTGATATTTGTGTAATGATTTCTTATATAGCCTCTCACCCCCCAAATCTCTCTCTCTCTCTCTCTCTCTCTCTCTCTCTCTCTCTCTCTCTCTCTCTCTCTCTCTCTCTCATCACTTCTTTACATCACCAGGTGGAGTACGTGGCTGACAGCGTACGCCTTGACATCATCCGCACGGCACGCCAGGGAAGTCCTCTCCTCCACGTGAAGGGCAAGGTGGACTACATGTGCCATGAGGTGGAAGCGGGAGATCCTGTGTCCTTCACCACCCAAGAGTCCTACCTGGTTAGTGCCACCACAACCATCACCACTACTTATTTCACATTAACATTCTACGCCAACACTTTTAGAACACATAACTGTACAACACCGCCATCATCATTGCCATCACCACTGCTACTACTATATTTTTCTCCTCCATCTTCACATTCCTTGCCAATACTTAAAGAACACCTGGTTTTATTTACCACTACCTCCACTACAATCACCACCACCTCCAGTACTCTTCCAGAATATATCCTAGCTCTTGACACACTAGCTTTCTATTTCCTCCTACACACACACACACACACACACTATTGTTCATCTTCCATTTTTCTACAGCAAAATTCAATTGAAAAAAAAAATTTCACACTTCAAAACTTCACATCTAGTCCTCACATAAGTTCCCTGAGACTGTCTTACGCCTCCAACTCGTAAGAAAATATATGTAAGGAAAGAATCCTTCAAACCTTTGCGGAACAGAGATTCCAACACCGACTGACTCTCTCTTTCTTTGCAAACTCTGACGTGTTCTTGGGCTGAATACAACACTGTTTTTCTTTGCCTCTCTCCACCAAGAAATAAGAAATAAAGAAGAGTCAGGCAGGCAGAGTACATGACACTATTCCTCACTATAGTACTGTTTTCAAGGTTACTTTATCAGTGGCCTTTCACCTTCCTTATCATGCGAGGTCAGGCTGCGTCACTCCTAAGTTTCCAAGTCTTTCTGAGGATCAACTTTCAGCCTGTGTAGCTCTCACTCACTCCCCCAAAGACTGTGTTGTGCCCCAGTCCTGTATACTACTTGCCACCACTGTAGACACTCCTTGTCAGCACCGTATCTCGGAATGTCACAGTACTATACTTACAACCTCCACCTGGGTATCAGCGCACTTCTTGAAAGCACTCCTCCCATGAGCCACTACTGTGCACTGTATCCTGACTCTTACTGTAGTGTCACTGTAGATATGTGTATGAGGATCCCTGACCTGTATGCGTACAACACCCACTGGTTTCCATTCGCAATTACTTCTATCATACCGTGAAGATTTTCAACAAAACCCACAGTTATTGTCAGAAAAAATGAAATAATGAGATGACCTGGAACCTGGTAACGAAATCAAACCAAACACACAGTCACCACTCTTTAGTGATGAGATGAGATGCTGGTACAACAGTCAGCAGCAAAGGGTTCCTAAGCTGAAAACTGAGGACGATGCTCACGTCAGGTTGCAATAGTCGTAGTGAAGCAGATGAGAGTGTAAGAGACCCTACCTCCCTGTCTTGTCAGCCACACGCAACATGGGTTATGTGGGTTGGATAAGAGATGGACATGCTCCTGAGAAATCGGATATTAATTGCGTGTGTGCGTGTGTGTGTGCGCGTGTGTGTGGGTGAGTGATTGTGTTACCTGAGGGTACACAAGTAGTAATGAGTGATGAAACACACACGGCTGACGATGACAAAGAGGGGACGAAGGCGTTCATCAGATTATTAAGTCAAGAAGGGGACTTCAGTGAAAAAGGAAGTTTATTAAAGTAGACTCATTGCTCCTTTGTCTTTGAATACGTATTGTGTTTCTATTTTTTTATTTATTTATTTTTTTTTTTTTGCTCTGCCTCTTCCTTCCACCTTTCCATATTGGTATAATCCTTGCTGATATGCATCCTATGTGTTCTACTACTACTACTACTGTTGCCATTATTACAAGTCTTTCATGATCAAAAAAAGAAACAACGGCTTTATTTTGTATATAGTAAAAAGTAATAGATTCGCCAGCAGTCATGTATTTCTATCGCTATTTTTCCTCCTATAGTTTTATTTAGTTATATAAAAAGGAGAAAGAGAAAAAGAAGTGGTAGCCAGAGCTTGTTAAATATGAATGTGGTTGGAGCTGACCCACCCCGCCCCCCCTCCCTCATACAGGATGGTCCGGAGAATGGTGTGGTTAAGTTTACGAGACCCGACGCCTTCCTGGTAAGCCTCATCGAGAACCAGACAACACCACCACCACTACTACCACTACTGCCACCACCACCACCACCTCCGCTTGTGCATGCCTGCCTCCCTTTTTTTGACTCGCCCCATCTCTCCTTCATTTTCGCCCTCCCTTCTCTCTTTTCTCTGCGTGTCGCTCCCTCCTCCCTCTCTGTAACTGCCCTGCATTACCACCAAGGGAACAAAGTAAACCTTATATAGGTTATGAATATTCTATGAAGGCAAGGGAAAATTGGATTGATTGGAAGACTCGCATACAGACTTGAGAGGAGCAGCGGTGCGTGTTGGGACTCTCTCTCTCTCTCTCTCTCTCTCATACCACAGCCTCTCTCTCTTCCCACTATCACATGGAGCTGTTGTGGCAAGGCTCACAGTCTCCCAAGCAAGCTCAGGGACATGGCAATCCTGTAGATGCTTGTGGTTTGCTGTGTACTCTTGAGCTGCTGACGGTGTCTGCAGGCCCACTGTCATCAGTCAGCCTCTGTTTCAGCATTTCCTTAGCACTCCAGCAGGGCACAAGTGTTGCCTCCACCACCACCGCAGCCTGCATTGCTCACTGTCCACATTTGTAACACATGACCGCATGGGAAAGACAAACTCAGGCACAGATGTGAAAGTATTTGTAAGTGTTCCTCCTAAGATAGGACAGGACCTCCTGCAGCTGCCAACCTGACACTCTGACTTCCTCCAGGCAACCAGGGGCTTCCTAACCAATCCTTTCAGGTTGATGCAGCTGTGGTTGATCCTGTCCTTACGGGAACAAGAATAAATTGTATATTTACTGTGGTGCACAAAATTTGGTTGTTGCCGGGACGTATCAAAAAGGCCGGGCTTGTGATGGGTGTTTCTGATGGAGCTCCAGTATCTTTTTCTTCCCACTTTCTTCATCGCAGTATTTTCTTTTGGTCCAGGACAGTTTTCTGTCTCAATGTTGCACAGCACTGCCTCCCTCTCCTCCTCAAGCACCTCCCACAGCACTAACAGGTTCCCACAGCACCGTTCTCCTCCCTCAGCACTCAGCACTGACCCCCGCACTCCTCAGCACTCCAGCACGGATCAGTCCCTGTCTGTCTGTGACTCTAACATTTTTATCTTTAGGTGTTGCGTATTGTGTCTTAGGCACAGAATGTTCTTGCATCAACATTCTCCGGCTTAGGTGTCAGTAACTTGGTATACATTCTAAGGGATTCATTCACCTAACAACTTACTCACTCTCAGCAACTATTGTAAGGTCCTCTAGTGATCACCGCCATTCATTCATAATGGAGTAGTCATGTTTTTTAGTCGAGTTGATCCACCAATCATCTTGCTCGTAGACTCTGAGTGTTGCGTTGCTTTACTCACCTCAATACTGAATGCTCTTTGTATTACGTATTGACATAGCTGGTGTAAAATTGGCTCTTGTTCCATCAGGAGTTAACTAATAATGTGTTAGTTACTTGCAAAGAATATGTAAAATTTCCTGCCATCCATTTTTTGGAGGGATATGATATGTAATTTAATTATTAATTGAAAATTATTCAGGATTTGCAGATAATTAACTCTATTTTTGGTACACATATTTTTAGTTTCATGATAACTTATTTCTTGATTTCTATATTATTTCCTTCATTTGTGAATATTTTTAGTGTAAAAGCAGTAATTTTTCTGATTTGGGTGTGTATGATTATATTGATAGATTAAGTGCTTCTTTTTCTTTGTTTCCTCAGCTGGTAACATGACCTCAGCCTCTGTGCTGCACCAAGGGTCATGTTTCTGGATATGTAATGTTGTGCCTCTTTCTTCATTTGCTCTACATTTCTGTCTTTGTTTATCATTTATTTTGTATTTTTTTCTCCTCATACATCAAAATAGCCATTTCTAACTTCACAACTGGTACATAATTTCTAACTCCTATAATCCTTCCTGTTTTCCTCATTTAGTTTTGTTTTTTTCTTTCATACTATTCTTTCCAGTTTTTCTTTATCCCTTTCATCTTTATCCTCCTTACCAATCATGCTTCCTTCATTCCTCTCTGCCCAGCTTGATTTTCTTTTGTTATAATTCCTACCACACTCATTCATTCCTTCATTGATCCTTTTTCCCACCTGACAGCTCCTCTTCTCCTCACAGTTGCCTTCAGTTTCACAATTCCTATCACCCTCATCTCAGCCCTGTCCAGATTTTCCTCAGCCCATCCTCAGGTGAGCCCAATCTTGCTTCAGGTACTGCCGTCCTGGGAAGCTACTCGGCAAGGCTCTGTCAGTTTCAAGATGCGCACCACAGAGCCTGATGGTCTCCTCATGTACAACTCAGGCTCTCTGGCAGCTCAGGTGAGGACACACTTGACTCAGCACTCAGTGAGGCTCCCCTTTTTGGAGTCACTTGGATGGAAGCAAGGGTGTCTGCATTTCCCACATCTTTCATAACATTTTAACTTCAATTTTATTTTTTTCTATGTAGTACTTTACCTTTATGAGTGAAGGGTTTGAGTGGGACTTGTGATTGATACTTGCATGTGTTTACTTTGCTTATCATGAGATCAGTTTATATGCTGCATGGCTCCTTCATTCTGTGTCTTCATCTATGCATAATACATAATTTTCACACTTGATATTCATTCTTTGTCTGTATTTCTTTACAGCATAACATTGTAGGGCATTAAGAAAGTGTAAAAAATGACACATGATCAATTATCTCTAAAGTTTTCACTAGAATGCATAAAGTACTGTATTTACTCACTTTTATTGTCTAGTAAGCCATTTTCTGTTAGCTGTAGGAAGCATTATAGTTAAATGTACCATAAATGACATACAAACACTAAGTAGATAGAATTTTTATAACATTTGACTTTCATCTCACTATACAAACTGAGACTGACATCCAGTTATCCAACTCACCTGTTTCTAGTTACTCAAATACTATTGATTCTTAAATTTCATATTTTGCTATTTTGCATGTAAGTGTGAATCATGAGGACTGTGTGTGGCTGAGAAACATGAGCACTCCCAGAGATGACAGTGTGTGTTTGCCATCTGACTGACTTTTTTTAACCTTGGAGGATTCAATGTTACTGTGACTCACTGAATGCTCACCTGGCTCTTCACTGTGTTAGCAAGGGACTTTGGCCACCAAGACAAGAGTGGCATGCCAGAACACTGGCCGGCAGACAGGTGACACTTATGCTTCCTCACTGTAACTCCATGACGGCCAAGGCTCTGACAACGAGGTACCTAACACTGAAATACAACGTACGTACTCCAGCAAGACTCCTGACCATGAGGTGTCAACACCACACCTCACCCAGATATCTCTGACCTTAAGGTGCCTCCAACCAGGACTTTACTCAGGTACCCTTGACTGTAAGGTACTCAGCAGGACATTAAACAGGTACTCACTGAGACTGCAAGGTGCATTAAGGAGAATGCTTTGAGGTGCCTGACCACACCAGCTGACCACGTGCTACCTGACTCACTCGCTACTTTTTGCTAGACTGCAGTAAGGCATTTAACAGATGGTCCATATTTTGTCGACCATTAAGTTAAGTACATTTTGAGATTGTTAGACCAAATAGTTATATGCCCCACACTTCTGATTTGGTATTCCAGTTAACTATCTGCTATACAATATATGCATGCTCATGTGTTTATAGTACAGTGTATGTTCTCTTTAAAATAGAGGACATTCATGGCAGTCTTTAATCATTGAATTGTGTCACTGATATGGTATGTTGTATCATTAAACAACTGAATGTCTTATTTTGAACATAAAATTTCCACTAGCATTATGAAATTTACATTGTTTAGTGATTAAGTAGGAATAGAAAATATTATGTAAAGTGAAAAGTTAAGATGATCAGTATGAAGAAAAGTGATGTTGAAGTCCAAAAGAAAAGTAGGAAACCAGTGCTGAAGGAGCGAAGGAAAGTAGATGACACATAGGTAGACCAAAGTAAAGGGAAAAATAGATATTTCAGTGGTAGTAGAGAGAGAGAGAGAGAGAGAGAGAGAGAGAGAGAGAGAGAGAGAGAGAGAGAGAGAGAGAGATTGTTTTGTAGCAGGTATAGTTAAATGTTTTTTGATAAGGCTGACACTTCCTGGGGATCAATATATCATCACATAACACATTAACAAGTTGGGTTAGTGAAATGAGACATAGCAGTGTAGGATAAGCACACATGACACCACTACATCAGAACCAACTGACTGATCCTTCCTATTCCCTCAAGGGTGACTTTTTTGCCGTGGAGCTGATGGAGGGTCACCTGTACCTACACCTCAGCCTCGGGTCAGGGTTGCGGAAGGTCAAGGCCACCAACAGGAGAATTGATGATGGCTGGTGGCATGAGGTCACACTGAACCGAGATGGCCAGGTGGGCCGCATCACAGTGGACGAGGGAGCCAATGACTTCACCACACCAGGTAGGCAGACTGTGTGAATGGCCTCCACTGTGGTTGGGAGGTGTGGTATTTTGTTTACCTTTGGGAATGAAGAGCATTTTCTGCCACTGTAGTAAAGAAGATTGGTTTGCATGATTGACTTTTTGGATTAAGATTATTTTCCTCCACTGTGGTGAAGATGTGTAGTTTTTTCTTTAATTTTAGGGATCAAGAGGATTTTCATGGTGAAATGTACTTGAGAGCCACTTTTGCTTTCTGCAGAACAGTCCTCTGTGTAGTTATGACATGTGTACTGTACTCTGTATATTATTAACAACAGTTAGTGATGTGTACCATTCACTGGTAAGAAATGACAATCTTTACTCACAAATCTTCCACCCACAGGAGACTCTCACCGGCTGAACCTGGACGGAGCATTGTATGTTGGTGGTGTGAGCACTGGCGTGGAGGTGCCCCCTGAGGTGTGGTCTGGCCGGCTGGGCCTGGGCTACGTGGGCTGCATGAGGGACCTGGTGATCAATGGACTGGCAGCTGATCTTGCCTCATATGCCAAGAAACAAGACTCAGGTGAGAAGAGAGACAGCATTAAGGAAAACTAATTAGCTTAAAGAACTTTGAATGGAATACACTCAGTAATCAAGTTGTTGATGCTGAGTCATTAGGGAGCTATAAGAAAATACTAGGTAAATTGATGGATGGAGATGATCAGTGGAAGTAGGTAGATATGTTTCATACTGGGAGGGCCACTTGTAGGCCTGGTGTTTTTTTTTCTTTTCAGCTTCCCTTATTTTCTTATGTTCTCATTTTTTACATAGTGTGTAGCAGAATAGTTAGATTATGATTATGCAATGTACAGTGAGGTAGGCACAAGCTTGTCTCTACCACTGACTGTTTTTCTCCCACAGGCTCCATTATCAACTTCTGCCACAGTGATGGCGGCTCCTGTTCCTCCAACCCCTGCATGCACGGAGGCACCTGCAAGGAGGGCTGGGGACGCTTCATCTGTGACTGCTCCCACACCGCCTTTGTGGGGCCAACCTGTGGGAAGGGTGAGTGGCTGCTGAAGGAAAAATTTAAAAAAATTTATATTTTGAAACACTTCTATTCTCATTTCAGTTATTTTCTTTGGACTCTGATTACTGTGACACAGGTTGTCAAGGGTAGCTATTTCAGGAGTTTCAATGAGAGATTAATAAGATTTCTTCATTATTAACAAGAGAATCATTCTTGGGAACTCTGCTTGTCATCTAGACTTTTGAAAATAGTTGTAGTGAGAGTTTTCTGAATGGGGATCAATCATACTCATTGTTAGAACATGAAAGAATTAAAGGCAGTTTGCTCATTGATACAAGACTTGTCAGTAGGACAGCTCAGATTCAGACACTTTCCTATATCTCATAGATTGGTGTTCATTAATGGATTTGCACTCTCCTCCCAACCCTCAGATGCTGCCACACTCAGCTTTGATGGATCCCAGTATGTGCGAATGTTCTCAGATGAAGAGTCCAACACCCAGGCCGAGGACATTACTTTCAGGTTCCGCACCAATAGACCAGTGGGGCTCCTGCTCTCCACCACCTCCACCCTTTCCTCAGACAGGCTGGAACTGGCACTGCAGGCCGGCAAACTCAGGCTCACTGTCAAGCTGGGAGACAAGGATAAGGTGAGTGTCACCTTAATTTCAATCTGTCACTTACAAGAGTCAGTCTATAAGGAAAAGTTAATAGGAAAGTAGGATAATTACAGAAAGAGAGGGAGAGAGATAGATAAAGATGACCCAACCCCCCAAAAAAAGGTAATGTGTAGTAAGATTCCCATTAGTGAATGTACATAATAAGAATAGAGGTGGAAATATGGAGATTACAATCAAGTTTCCATGATTTGATGAACTAATGGTGTGGATAAATTGGTTAGGTTGTGCACGTAGGGAATGGCCTCAATGACCAGCAGTGGCACTCTGTTCACCTGGTGAGAAGAGCAACACAGGTGTCTCTGCAAGTTGACAATGAGACACCAGTACTGGGTAAGATGCATTTTGTATCTTTGTCTCCTCCAACTCCTCCTTTCCTTTTTCTTTCTTTTCTTCTTTTATCTATAAACAACTTTTCATTCTTTTGTAAACATTTTCTGTAGTACTGATATGTTTTAGCATTATCTGTAATATTACACAATGCTCTTACACTTTTACATTATTTTTTTGCCCTAAACATACTTCTAAACTTGACATATTTCTTTATGCCTTATTGATAACTCTGTATTCTCTCTCTGTGACACACTTCCCAGCAGGCATTCCTTGCAGACCACACCAATACATGTATTTTCTTCATTTCTCATTCCTTTGCTATCCATTCTGTGCCACACCTCCCTTCAGGCATTTCTCACCCCATTGTTACCCTCCCTGTGCTGTGCTCCCCCTCAAGCTCTCCAATTGCAGACCACACAATGGGGCGCCACAGCATCCTGCAGTACCGGGACATCCACGTTGGCATGGTGAGCAATGACTCCAGTGCCTACCCCTCCCCGCCCATCTCTGGCAGCCTGGGGCCCATCCCTCCCTTCATTGGCCAGATGCAGAGTCTGTACATCAACGGGAAATATGTCTTTGAAATGGCTCGAGCTGGTCACCTTAACAGGATGGAGGTGAGTGCCAGCTTACCTGCTCATTGATTGCATTCTCTTATCTTTTCTCCATATTAGCCCATAGTAATGCCTGATGGTTTACTTTTAATTCTTAAATCTAAATATATGAGTTTCAATCTTTTGATATACAAGGATGTGTAAAGTGAAGGTTCACTTAGCTGATGCTCATTGTTTTTCAGTTTGACTACTAAACCTCAATGGGTGCAAATTAATGTTTCATTTTTTATTTCTAAATTTGTTGGTTTCAGCATTTTGTTTTACCACAAGGCAATGTAAAGGGAGATTTTACTCACCTTCTGTCATGATAAACTAGAAGTACCACTGTTTTTCAGTCTGACTGGAACAATACACACTTGCAGGTGAGTGCAGTGTTTGGCCGTGGCTCCCAGGTGGTGCATCACCCCGTCACCTTCAAGAGTCGCACAGCATACGTGGCTCTCCCTCAGCTCAAGGCTTACTCCTCCACCAATATCTACTTCCAGTTCAAGACGCTCCAGCCTTCAGGTCTCCTTATGTACAATGGGGGAAAAGGTGAGAGACTAAGAACAATGGTTTTTCATGGTTATTGTAGGAAAGATGGTTCTGTAGAAAGTCATGAATTTTTATCTATCCTGTGAGGTGTGATAGACTGATGTGGAGATTGCTGAGAGTAATGATTTATTACTCACAATACTTCATGATACAAAGGTGAACAGAGATGTAATCAAACTGCTTAATGATCAAAACTTTCTCTACTCCTTACCACCACAGGCCATGACTTTCTTGCCCTGGAGCTGATCAACGGCCACGTGCACCTCATCTTCAGCCTGGGAGATCGGCCGGTGCGTGTGAGGGATAACAACAAGATGGCACTAAATGACAACAAGTGGCACGTGGTCACAGTAAGCCGGCCATCCTCCCTCCAGCACACTCTCCTTGTGGATGACACTCTGGCTACTGTGACCAATGGCGGATCTAGTGAGACTCTTGACCTGCAGGGCTTCCTCTACTTGGGTGGGTGACTAGATCTCTATGCTGCCTTAATTTTACCATAGCTAGTTGCCTTCTGTATTTCTTTCATCTTGATTTGATGTACAGGTCTTCCTCTACCTGTGTGGATGACTGGACCTCTATGCTGCCTTAATTCTACCATAACTTGTTGCCCTCTTTATTTCTTCCATCCCATGATTTGAACAGTGAAGAGCAAGGTTTCAAAACACTAATTTTTCAGTTTTAAATGTTCATTATTTAGGGACTAGCATCTGATTGAGTCATTCTTTTTCTTTTTGTTCTTCGAGGCTGGTGGCCCTTTTACCTAAAACAGTGTTGCATGCCAAATAGGATAAGAATCTACACCAGAAAATTAGATTGATGCTCTAGAAAAAAAAGGCAAGAAATTAAAGTACATGTAGTGTGCTAATTCCATGAGGTCTTGTTTGGTGCAGGTGGTGTTCTTCCTGAGATGTACACCAGACTGCCGCGCCACATCGTGTCCCGCTCAGGCTTTGAAGGCTGCATGGCATCCCTGGACCTGAATGGTGAGGCCCCTGACCCTGCTGGCAAGGATGTCCCCATCATGGCCAACCACGTATACTCGGGCTGTGAAGGTTGGTATTCAACTGTGTGTGTCCGTGTCACAGGCATGAATATTTGAACACTTATTTATTACTAATATATATAAAAGGAAATACAAGAGTATATTCTTAGTCTTTCTTAATATATAGGTGCTGATAATCATTCTTTCTTCATCACTCTCACACTTTGTAATTTTCTTTTTGCATTGGTGGTGTTAATCATTCACTGTTTATTAGTTTGACTCTATGTAGTGTGTAATGTCCCTTAACATTTTAGGTCCCAGCACAAAGTGTCACCGCAATGCCTGTGCCAACGGAGGGACGTGTGTGCAGCAGTGGAACTCATACTCCTGCAACTGTGACATGACCTCCTACACGGGCCCCACCTGCTCTGATGGTGGGTCTGCAGAGCTTCACTTACTCTACCATCAAGCTATCTCTTCATATGTAGATGCATTTGAATTTATATGCTTATGAATATTAAAGAGATTTTTGGAAGTTGAATATGTCAAATGTAATTTTGTGGAGTTGTAAATACAAGGAATGGGCCATACACAGATAAGTGCGCATAAGATATGTATGAACTGATGAAAAGAAAGACTTGATAATTGTAGACAGAGGAACAATTAAAAGAGAAAAGATTGCATACATCTGATAAATATAAACATAAAGAGGGTGATATAAGGAAAGACATGATTACTAAAAACAGAAGAAGAGATGATAAAGACAGTAGTGAACAGAAAATGAGCATAATATTTTTCCCACTTGAATTGTTTGTTGTATACTGTATACATAATGTATTTAGGAAGTTATGATTGCCAATAGAAGGAATTTTTTTGCTAGAAATGTTTTAAATCACCTCTCTCCCTTTCTCCCTTACAGAGTCTACATCCTATGAGTTCAACAAGGGCCTGCTAACCTTCCAATACCCAGAGGGGCGGTGGCCAGACTCCCGTCGAGACCTGCTGGCTCTTGGTTTTATGACCAACCAGGAGGATGCCGTGGTGCTCAGGCTGGACTCAGCAAACTCCAACGACTTCATGGAGCTGGAAATTGTGAGTGTGGCGAAGAGAGATGTCAACGGGGAAACACTAAGAATCATTTATGAATGTTGTTCCCACTTACTTGGCATGAATGTGACTATTATGCTCCTTTCATATACATATTAGTAAGGCAGTATAGAGAGCATAGTAGTGACCTGGTGACCTGTGCTGCCTTGCCAGGTTGAAGGAAACGTGTTCGTGGTGTACAACATGGGTACGGAGGATCACCCCGTTGGGGAGATCATGTCCAAGGTCAACGACGGCATGTACCACGTAGTGCGCTTCATCCGCTCCGGCCCCAACGCCACCGTGCAGATCGACGACTACGAAATCCAGGAGAACAACCCGTCAGGTGAGGCAGTGGCACACACTCCCCACAAACTGTGTTCTTAGGAACTTATCTTTAAATGTAGTCTGATAGAAGCCTTAATTATACTACATGAAGTTTATCTATTCCAAGTTTATGCTTAGTTATTCATGTGGCCCTTTGGTCTGCTGGCCTGCTGGCTCCACAAATGAAAAACTGTCAACTTTATAAGATAGAATTCATATTATTTTATATATATATATATATATATATATATATATATATATATATATATATATATATATATATATATATATATATTGTAAAGATGTGGTATGATATACATGAAGTTTTGTTATAGTAGATCAGTGCAGCAATTTGTTGTTGGTGTGTGAGGGCTGTGAGGCCGAACCCAAGGGACTCCATGTTTGCGTGTCACTCATCAGGACACACAAGGAATCAAAAAATGTTGTCCCATTTCCTTTCAGAGGATGGTCAAACTAGCTTCAGAGTGTTGAAGAAGCTTAGGTCTGGAATCTGGCATGGTGAGAATCGACTCTAATGCACTCAGGATATGAATATGATCCTCACCATTACTTTATTTTTTTAAGGCACAAGACTGTTGCTTATGACGGATTCTATCTGTGGCATTCTCTTGATCTCATCTACACTCTGAAAATGGGACAAATAAATAAATGCCATTGTAATATATTTAACCCCTGAGCATTTATTTATAGTTTGTTCCAATTTATGAGATTTTGAAGAATTATTTCTTGAAATATTGGTCAGTGCTCTTTTCTCTCAAGTTTGCAGTCATATTTTGAATATCTTACCCTGAAGTAAAGTAGTTTACTCTTATCTTTCCACACTCCGAGTCCTGAGATTGCCACAAGCACTGCACGATGCTCTCTGCACAATGGATCTTCACCAGACTTTTATTATGAGGAAATAAAACACACTGATGTCTCTGTTTATCACGAATATCGGTGTTTTGAAATGCACAGTAAATCCCACCACACTTCTCACCCGTGTTTGGTTTCATATTGTCTGATGCACCGTCGTCCACGCTCTTCAGTGTCATTATCTCAACTCTCACTCACACTCTCCTTCAAATGTTTTATTCTTTTTCACGTGGGTTTGCTTACTGCCATCAAGTAAGACCCACATGGAAAGTAAGTGACAGTTAAGGAGCTCATGGAAAGTGCCTTGGTGGTATTAAAAAAGTTTTTGTTTTATTGATTGAAATGATGTAAGATATTCAACTGTTTCCATGACTTCCTTTGCTCTTCTTTTCTTTATCAAGGCAGATTTTTTTGGTTTACTGGGATTTATCTTATGTTTCAGTGGTATTATATGATAAATATTGATGTTTGAATAAATAAGACTTTTATCTTTATGAATAAGTCTTATCACTTGTGAATAATAACAGCCTTTTAGTAGAAACCATAACTAAACTATCTATTTGTAGAAAGTAATTTTCTTAATTAGTATCTATTTTTTTGGTGGATTTCAGTCATGAGCATTTTTTTTTGCTCATCTAAAATCAATGTGTTTCCAGACATAGTTTTACTAATTTTAATGAATACTGTATTTGTAGTGTGAATGGCTGGGCAGGAATCAGAGTGCAGACACACCATTAGCTTAGTGCTGTGTGATGTGTCCTGCTGCTCCTGGTCCTGCCTCTCCCCCCGGGGGTGGTGGATGGCTGGCAGCCCCCACCAGGATGCATGTGTCGGCCCCAGGCACTCGTTTCTCTACTAATGTTGCTTTCCTTTCCTCTTCTCTCTCTCTCTCTCTCTCTCTCTCTCTCTCTCTCTCTCTCTCTCTCTCTCTCTCTCTCTCTCTCTTCTCTTTCTCTTTGGGAGTGAATGAAGCAAACTTGAAAGCTTCTGTGACAAGTAGAGTTCAGAATGTCTTTATGGAGTCACATTAATCCTCAGTGTCATAGTAAACATTAACAAAGTTGTCTCCTATTGGTGCACATTCACACTCACAGAAAGGGATGAATGTTGTTGACAAGTGTTGCATTTCCACCGAGGATTACTGGTAACATTCTGAAGTGACATTGTGGGGACACCTTAGCACCGCCCTGCACTGCATGGATCTAATCTCTCCGGCACACAGTTCCGTGACTCCCCATTTCTGCACCATTTACTATTCGCTAGTACAGAGACGTGGCCAAGACATCATAGCCACAGTGGTACATACAGAGTTGCTTCAAGCTTTCTTCTAAGTATTGAGTTTCTTTTGCGGCATATCTTGTTGCTTCTCAGTTTATTTTCACATGTTGTTGGCTGGACAGAATGTATGTACCACTGTTGCTTTAAGCCTCTCAAATGCACACTCACCTAGCTCAGATATCTGTCACTCATGTAAGCACTTGTTTAGTTTGGAGAGGTTGAGCTGCCAGAGCTCTCGTGTTGGCCAGTGTCTGTAGTAAAGGTAACTGATGGCTTGGTATGACACAAAGTAAGTCATATTGATATGAGACCTGTGTGCTCATGGTACTAAAATTGTACTTAGTGAGTTTCTGAATTATTGTACCAAGAGATTAAAGCAAGATTACCTTTACTAGTGGGAGGTTGTATTGATACTGTAAGACAAAAAAAATGGATAATCATATGAATTAACTACATATATGAAAGCATAGCTGGCAAATATGTACTATTCTCTTTGTAATCTAGGTAACACACAATGTTATAGTAAAATGTTAGATTTTGAGTAAAAATTCATTGTTGGTCTTCATTTTATTATTTTTGCTGTTTAGATTACAAATTTTTCTAGAATCCTTGAGAAACTTAGAAAAGTTAGTGTGTACCATCTTGCCATTGATAAAAGTAGCAAAGAATTCACTGACAAGGAAACAAAGATGAGGCTTCCTCCTCTCCTCACTCATGACCCTCCATTGCCCTTAACAATGATCTGAATGTGACCTGAAGCCTCCTTCCCCAGGTCACCAGCTCTCAGTCTTCAATGCCCAGTCCAAGCTTCAGGTCGGTGGCCGCAGAGCAAAGCGATCATCTTCCATTGAGAGACCGTTCCAGGTAAAGCCAACAACACTACTGCATTAGATTATTATTTAACAAACCTTTACCATCACTACAGCCAATGATTACTTAACAAACCTTCACTATCACTACAGCAGCATATTATTTAACAAACCTTATTTTTTTTCATTCTCTGTGCAATTTCTTCTTTCTTCTTCATCATTTGTTAATCACCACTAACTATTCAGGGTTCACTAATCCACCAGGTTGACATCACTGCTAACCTTCTTCAAATCTGTCTTTTAATCTTTTATTTCACTCCAATTTCTTTATATATTTCTTAGGTTTTTGTTACTGCTTAACCTATTGTTACTGCTTGACTTCATTTTAGCATATCCCTTCAGTTCTATCTCATAATCTGCTTCTTTTGTCATTTTTTTTGTCACCAATCTCCATTTGTTAACCATATACTTGTCACTACTCGGCTTGACTTCACTGCACCTTTCTTCAATTCTGTCTTGTATTCTGGAATACTCCTTTCTTTCTAGGACTATTTTGAAAGGCCACAGAGATGATTAGCCAGGTTTTCAAGACTGTTTCTTCTGTTGATAATGTAAAAATCCTATTAATCCGTCTTTTAAATTATTTAAACTTCCTTGATGTCTTTTCTGTCTCTGGTTTCATGTCTTTTTTGTCACTGATTGCTAGCCCTGTTCACCAGGGTGTTATGTCTGGATTGGTGCTGAATGGGGAACGGCCTCTTGACCTGGCAGCTGAACGTGATCCAAGAGTGCTGTTAGAAGGCAATGTGCACTTACTAATGAACCTGCCCAAGGACCTTCAAGGCCACAGCAACGACCTCAACCAGTGGCAGAGGGTGAGTCTTTCATTGGCCTGTATCTCTCCCTTACCTACCTACTTTTCCCTATTTTCATGTACTGGCTTAACAAGAGAGAGAGAGAGAGAGAGAGAGAGAGAGAGAGAGAGAGAGAGAGAGAGAGAGAGAGAGAGAGAGAGAGAGAGAGAGAGAGAGAGAGAGAGAGAGAGAGAGAGAGAGAGAGAGAGAGAGAGAGAGAGAGAGACAGAGAGAGAGAGAGAATATTGCATTACTCAAGTGACAATTTTATTTTGTGACCTGTAGACACCTCCCCTACCCGGTCCCTCCCCTGGTGAAGGGGACGATCTGGTGTTCAGCGGTGCTGGGTCTGGCTGTGACATGGATGACGAAGACGAGTGTATCCCTGTCTTTGACACTGGCTCAGGTGAGGACACCATCCAACACAGTGTTTTTATTGATATATTAACATCTTTGGGTCATTCATAGAAATACAGATAAAATAATCTAATGTTTGGAATAAGTTGGCTATGAGAGAATTTCCCTGAGGATTGAATCCCTAACTGAAAGCTGGTAGCTGCATTTTCTCTTGTGGATTGCCAGCATGTATAGTAAGTCAACATAAATGCTCACTATAGCTATATCATTGTCTTTAATTCATTCCCTCCAGCTAGAGACACTTCTAGCTCTTGTTGTCATTGCTTCATTCAGTGACACCTGACAACTATTGTTCCTCCCACACAGGTGACGACCTCATCACTCCTGTCTACATCCCACCCACCCAGCCCCCATCCACCAAGCCTCCCCCCCTCCCACAAATCCCTGACCACGACACCAGTGGAGGCATCCGGCCCTGTGATGACGAGGACTGCTACATCGGTTCTGGCTCTGGGGAATTCAACACTGAGAATGGAGGAATGACTGACCTTGACAATGGTAAGTGGACATAGCATTTTGGTTAAGCCTGATGGAATTTGTAGATAGATTACTGCATTATTCATTTGTACGTATGTCTATAATGTTTGTTTGGTGTCATTATCTGGAAGTGGAACATGTGCAGTAGCTCTTTGACTCATGGGTGGTCAGAACTTAGTCTGGAATGGTCTGCTTGACAGTAATTTTGTTTAGAGTACTACAAGTCACTTCATAGATTCAGTAACAAGCATATGAAAGGCTATTGCTTATACATGAGAAATTTTTGGTACTGGACAGCAGTAGTGATGTTAGCTAGACATCCTGAAGCTGTGGCAATGTAGCTGACTATTGCACAGACTTCTAAATCAATTCATGAACAACATACTACTTAATTTTATGAGTCAAACAGCCATACTCATAAAATTCTGAATTAATCTAGAAGTCTAAGTGAAATTGAAAAGAAGGCCATGCTTTGCAAAGATTTTGAAAGTAGAATTTTAGTTTGATTTTGAATTAGAAAGCCTTAGAGGTATGACTTGCTGCTAAATCAAGTACATTAAGAATGCTGAGCAACCTTAGTAAGCCCCATTGGTAATGGGGAACCGTCACTGTCCTTTCAGTGGACGACACGGATCTTGAGTTCCCTCCATCTCACCACCCCATGCTTGCTCCAGAAATTATCCACTCAGAGGAGGACAGCCCTGGCAGCACCGGCCTCGGCCACTCCAACAGCCGAGGTCCTGGTTCCGGTCCCACCACCCCATCTCGGCCAGAGCCCACGCCCCCAAGCTCCTCTACCACCACCACCTCCACCCACACCCCTAATGCCAGGCACCACCCCACCTCCACCACCACCACCACCACCACTCCACTGCCGCCATACTCCTACCCTCAACCGCCTCTGGAGTATGACTACCATGAATTTGGCTACCCAGAGATGAACGAGAAGGGGAACAACAAGGGCCGAAAGGACGACGGACCACACGAGGCCATCCACAGCGACACATCGGGCAGCGTGGCCCTGGTCATCAGCATCGTGGCCGGCACACTCATTGTGGTGATCCTCATTGTACTGCTGGTGCTTAAGTTCAAGGGAAGGCAGGACGGCGCCTACAAAGTGGACGAGAGCAAGAACTATGAGGGCATTCCCACGGTGCCGACGCCCATGATCAACGGGCAGGGCAATGGTGCCATTAAGCCCGGTGACCGGCGGCCCGTCAAGAAGCAGAGTAAGGATGTTAAAGAGTGGTATGTGTGAGTGATAGGTGGTGTTTGTATTGAGGGAATTATACTGTGTGAAGTCTCAAAATTTTGACTGTGATCTCTATTGTTTTTGCAATACCTCCAAAATAATAGGAATGTATGATCCCACTCCTGTGTAATCTTACATTTTTTTACTTTTTCTCATATGTCCACTTCCAGTGGGAGTGTAAATCTAAGAAGAATGTTTTTGCTACTTGCTGTAGGTAATTATTGTTAGTTCCAGTTTTCAAGGACATATAGTTTTCGCGACGTGCGCCATGGATTGGTTCCTGCCACAGTGGCCGCCTGGACTGGCTGGGGCGGCCCAGGAGTGTGTTGGTGCTGGTGTGGGCGGTGCTAACACTGAGTGGTGGCGCAAGTGTTGGGTGTGTGGGTCCTGAACATTTGGTCGTCCTCCAGAGACTCTATTTACCTTTGGTTTCATTTTACACGTGCATTCGTGGTCGCAGACGTCCATTGTAGAGCAAGAGTATTGTTGTTCATCAAGCTTTACACTTTACATAGATACCATTACATCATCATCCAAGGATTTTGAGCTTTTATTAAAATCTTCCTTGATTCATCCTCTTTATATAATAGAGAGAAACGCTATTTTGATGATTTACAATACTAAGCCCTACAAAATATTGAGGAACATTGATTTGTAACATGTAAAACATTGTCAGCGCTCCTTTTCCATGCCGGCACCATTACCGTAGCACAAAGAGAGATGCACCCCCCAGGGATGTTGGTGCCTTGGGGTGGACCACTTCCCACGAGTTTGTACACAAAGCAAGGTTGCCCCGCCCTGGTGTGGGTATGGCTGACCCGGGCTGGCCCTCGGGACACCCTCTGAGCAAGGGGCCAGGAGTTAGGCCATAGCATAGAGCTTAGGGCTGTCCATTGGTCTGGATTCATCCTTTGTTATTTGCTTCATACTAGACTTATAATTGGACTGAGTTCTGCAAACAGCAATGTGATAAAGAGGGCGATGGTTGGGATCATGGGGAAGCATGGCTGTTGGGGCTGGGTCTTTAGTCATGCCAGCATTTCTATAATATATCAACATGGCATTGCCTCAAACCCTGAACATATCACAGTAGATCCAGGGGGTTGTGTCAGGTGGTGAAGTGCAGCAACACTCCCCAGTCAGTGTCCTTGAGGCTGGTGGGACACCACAGGCCAGGCAGCAGCCAGGGTAGTCAGGTTCCTCTGGAGATGTATTTCCATCCTTCCAGCAAAAAACAAATCTTCATCTGGTTATTCATCTGACATAATAGTGTATGAAAACGTCAAGTGTAAACACTTCAGTGCTTCATATACAACATCATGCAACTCAGTAAATTTATACTGCAGCAAAGCCTTAAGTAGTGAGGAATATGATCCTTCTAATGCCAACTGCCTTTTTTTGGTACTGCTCTGAGCTTCAATAATAATTTATAATCAAATAATACTCCCAAGATCTTGGTACACAAGAACTTGCATTGGTAAGCACTGTGATGGGCAGGTGTTGGTGGTGAAGATGGTGGTGGTGGTGATGAGTGGTAGTGGGCAGTGTATCAGTGGAGACTCTCTCTTCAGGGAATAGAATGTTACAGTATGGCTAATGTTGGCTCAGGGGAAAAGATTATATTGTTAGTTATGCAAATTCCTATACTTATCTCTAGAAATTATCCATATTCTACTGAAACATATGATTTTTTTTCCATACATATACACCTACATATAAACACACAGATGCATATATATATATATATACATATATAAATAACCTCACTTTTCTGAACCAAAGTAGGGACTCCATGAAAAGCTTTTAAGAAGGCAGTTTACTGTTAAGCTGCACAGAATTCACCCAAAGATGTAATATAATGTTACTGTATATCATTCACTGTACAGCCCCTCCTAGTTGTAAGTCCACAGAACTAGATTAATGCATTTCATCTTTTACACAAACTCGCAGGTTGAGTTGAAGGCGTGAGTTATTTTTTAAAGTGAGGCTTTTGGGTGATAGGTGTGAAAGTCCTACCTCTGCCTGTGTCTATTTTCCTGAAGGTTCTGATGATGCAGTGACTAGTGACAATGGTTTATGTGTTGTTGAGAGTTTTATCTGGAAAGATTTTATTGTTTAAAAGTCTAGTTGACAAGGAAAACAAAACAAAACAAAAAAAAAAAGAAATTTACTTGCTCTGAAATATAATGCCCTTTGAATTTGAATGTGTCACTTGGTAAACACACTGAGGAAAAGTGTGCCAGTCATGAAGTGTGTGATGAATATGGCACATACATTACCACAATACTCATTGAATGGCCAGTGGCTCACAGGTGCAATGGAGGCAAGGAGTCGCGCTGCTCACCACACAGATGAAGGCAAGACACCAATCATCAAGACGATCAAGTTGTGTTTGAGTGTCGAGTGTTACCTTTCTTTACTTTTTAGGCGAGCCCGTCTGGAGAGCTGCAGTCAGCCGAGTGCTGTCCCCTGTGGCTCCCTCACTCACCACCTCCATGTTAGCTGTTGGTTGCAAAGCACTGTTTTGGAAACTTTGCACTCATTGCTTTAATGTATGTGAAGACTACAGCTGTTGTCTATTGTGAA
Organism: Portunus trituberculatus; assembly: GCF_017591435.1. Lineage (NCBI taxonomy): Eukaryota > Metazoa > Arthropoda > Malacostraca > Decapoda > Portunidae > Portunus > Portunus trituberculatus. Next base: position 5,401,576 of record NC_059277.1, read on the forward strand.
AGGTAGGATAAACTGTATTTGTTATGAGACATACTCCTTATTATGACTAGGAACATGTTGCGATATATAATGTATAATAAGAGTTGCCATATCTTGAGAAAATTTTGTTGTGTGTTAATATATTTGTATGACATTATTTTCTGACAATGAAAATAACTTAAAACTAAGATTTTGTTAGTCAATTGGGTCATCCTCATTATTTACAAGGTGTAAAGTTGCGTGTACATAGGAATTCTAACATTAAATATGTTAGATATACTGTATGCTTTCCATATCCTGTGATGTATTGCACTCAAAAGTTCCCCTGACACTGATATCGACTGGTAATTAGCTACAACTTATTCATAGTACACCAGTCATCAAAGTCCCTAAGTCATGATTTTGAGCTTTTGGGAATGTTTGGAAGGAGTTAAAAGAGAGGGATGGGATTATAAGGAAGACAGAAGATGCTCCAGAAAAGAATGAACTGTGGTGAATTAATGATCCTGGGAGTGTGAACTGAATCACCCAGGCTGGAGAACAGAACTTCTATATATTCTAGGTATATAAAATAATGAGAGATAGGATAAGATAAAGAGAAATGGCCAAATACATTCATGAGAGATAATTCAAGATATATGAATTAAATAGGTCTGGATAGGGAGAAATAGCCCTATAGATTCATAAGTAGTTAAAAGATGCATAAAAAACCTTCTAAATGAAATTATCTAAAGCCTAAGAGAGAAAGAGAGAGATTTTAGGCTTTAGATGATTTATTTAGAACTAAGATTTTTCATGTATCTCAACTCTCTCTCTCTCTCTCTCTCGGATGACCCTTTCCACCTCTCCCTCCACGCAAACATGTTTTTTCCCTCCCATCAGTCAGTTACTCAACCAATACTTGGATTTCTGACATATTAAATGATTTGTGCTTGAGTTCTCATCAGCTTAATACTAATTTCTTTTATTCATAATGTGCAGATTAATTTTTCATGTCTTGTGATGACATAAGCTATTTCTTGAGTCAAGCGGATCTAGGACATTTGACCAGCTTTACATTTGACCATAGTCACTTTGACCAGGTGTGGAGTGTCACTTGACCAGGTATAAATTATGAATGTCACTCCAGGGCAAAGTTTCATACATAGATATCCTAACAACACTATAAGCAAGGTGACGTCAAGAGACCTGTAGGTTATTATTATCATTAATGGTAGAGGTAGAAAAACGAATCAGAGAGAGAGAGAGAGAGAGAGAGAGAGAGAGAGAGAGAGAGAGAGAGAGAGAGAGAGAGAGAGAGAGAGAGAGAGAGAGAGAGAGTTTTTTTTTTTGAGACTGCTTTTTTGCAGTCGTTACACGCAGATTATGAGTCGGAAACATTACGTACGTCAAAAAAAAAAAAAAAAAAAAAAAGTCGCAAATTGGCACGTGTAAACCCGCCTTAAGTGGTATTATGAATTCTGTAAAAAAAATTGTAGTCTCTAGGAAAAGAAAGAAAACACATTGTTTGTCGTATAAAGGAAATAAGGTACCTTTTTAGGCTAAATTTGAAAATACGCATAGTTAGACTGAATTTTTATTGAATATTATTGCTTGAGTCGTGTTTTTCATGTTTTTTTAAGTTCTATATCAAACACCAAAGCGATCCTAGGTATGCTAATTAAGAAAAAAAAAAAAAAAAAAAAAAAATATATATATATATATATATATATATATATATATATATATATATATATATATATATAATTGGTTACATGACGAAAGTGATTAGAGCGCAACTGGTGACGAAAGTGTTACATTATAACGAGAAATATAAAACACAGCTAGACATGATCTTATGGCGGATTGGAACTTGCTTTACACTAATAAAAGTGAAGAAATCCTGCTGTAAAGCTGAGGAATTTTTTTTTTTTTTTTTTTGCACCATTTCTCGAGAGCTCTATCTCCTCTTCCCCCCTCCCTCACTCTCTTTCTATCCCTTCCTTCGCCACCACCTCTATCTCTTTGTACACAACAAGCCTTTAAATTACATGAACACGCCTGCAAAACACTCGATATTGCCCTGAATATGTGGGGCGGAAACTGGCGGGATGGGACGGGGGGAATAAGCGATGAGGCGGCGACGGCGGTGAGGCTTCCGACCACTCACTCAAAACACCACGCAACACCTCAAAATGTCCCCAAATACACTTAAACTCACTAGAAACACCCAGTATACATTAAAATTACCAAAATACACACACAAACCACTTGCAACACTCAAAACTAACCCAAAAAACACTCATAAAACCAAGCAACACCTCAAAAGGACCAAAACACACGCAACACTCTAGAAACACCACTATATGCCAAAATCACCACCCCCCACACACCCAAACCATTTAAAATACTCAATGCTAACATAAAACACACTCAAAACACAATGCAACATATCAAAATGCACCAAGACACACCTAAAACTCACTAGAAACACCAATATAAACCAAAATCACCCCCACACACCCAAACCACTTACAACACCCAATATCATCCCCTATCATAGTCAAAAAGTCATGCAACCCCACAAAATGCCCCCAAACACACCTAAAACTTACTAAAACTAGAAACACCCAAATATATATCCAAATCACCCCCACACACATCCAAAAGACTCCTAACTCACATCCACATAGCTTAAAACACTCAAAATAACCCAAAAACACAAAAACCCTCAAAATGCTCCCCCCAAAAAACACTCAAAACACACGAATACTGACACACATCTCAGTCCACATACTCAAAGTACGTAAAATATACCTAAAAGGCCTAAAGCACACTGAAAATACACAAAATGCACCAACACATACTCATAACACCCTGCAACACTGCTGAACACACTTGAACCCATGGTACAATAACTTTTTGATAGGTAGACGCACCAAAACATTATTGGAACCACCAGCTGACTCAGTGACGTCATCCGGTCGTGTAAACAACTCCATATCTTCCAGTGAGTGTACACGTGTGGCAGAATTTGATTGTATTGTATGTTTCATGTGCCTTAATATTAATTTCTTATTGTTAGTATGGGCAAAGCTAGACCTTGTGCAGTGTATGGATGCACGCCTGCCAAGTCTGGTAATTTTAAATATAAATTCCGCAAGAACAAGACCATCGCAAGACAGTGGCTCCAAAAATGCTATCGTGCTGACACAGTAAACGTAAATAATGCCGTGATTTGTGAGCAACATTTTAGTTCCGCCCAAATTAAGCGCAATTTGAAATATGAGTTATTAGGTTCCCCAGTTCCAAGGAGTTGGAGGGATCTAAAAACTGAGGCAGTCCCTGATCAAAATCTGCCATTTCGTGGACACGATAATGGAAGTGGCCTTTCTGCAGAAAATACAGGTAAGGAAACTTATATTTACTGGCTAAATCTGATCAGTTTCAACACTCCAAATTAGAAATTGTATAATCTGCTTAATGAACGAAATTAGTTCTACTAGTAGCCTAGACCTAGTCCATAATTTACAGGCTATGCCAGCCTTACAGGCTACTGACTGTACCATGGTACAATAACTTTTTTGATGTCTCTCGTTATTGTACCATGGGTTTACACTCAAGAATAAAGTACCTATATGAAGTGTGAATAGTTTAGGGCCAATGCAAGCTAAAGGAATTGATTGCCACGTTTAAATAGCGGTATACACGCACGGTCCATTCATATTACATGCATTTCAATGGCTTACGGTCCCCACTGAAATGCATTTAGTATGTGACAGCACCGTAAACAGAGCGTGACCGTCCCTGTATAGTGTGGATCGCCTTTAGACTCATACGTGCATTAGCCTTTAGCCTCTTGTAGTTTTATATGTAGAGAGAACAGTGAGGTGCTGAGGAAGACGACGAAGGTACATGAAGGCGAAGAGGATCAGAGGAAATCAATGTGCATTATGCAATTATGCATAATGTATATGGCTTGAAAAATCCACTAACAATGTTTTTGAGCCACATCTACTAGGCTATCTGACATGTCTTTATCCGTACAATATCTTGTCTATCGCTATGAAATATCATCAACATTCAATCACTAATGTGTATCATATTTAATTTTCAACTGCATAACTAATGGATCATGAAAAGAAAAAAGTTTTATATTGATTATTCATGATTTATTGAGTAGCAGACTATCGCGATCAGAGCTGGCTAGGCGAGTGGATGACGTCACAGAAACAGCGTTTCAGAAGACTTACCAGTAGGGCTGTGAGTTCAAGACTCTCGTGCGTCTACCTGTCTCGTTATTGTACCATGCTTGAACCATCCCAATATATCCCAAAACAAACAGTATGCACTATAAAGAACGTTAAGATTAAAAGGGACACTTACCTAACTATTACACCTGGTTTCCTTCTCCTATTCCGCTTTTATTTCTCATTTCTTCTTCATCCTCCTCTGTTGTTTCTCCTTCGTCTTCCTTCTATTGCTCTCATTTACACGCTTGAGCCTAGAAACGCATCAAAACACTATATGTTAGACAAAATATTGAGGAAATGGAGGGTGACTTAAGTATTGTGACTTGGCTGCTCCTCCACTTCCTCTTCCCTTTCTCCTTATTTCCTTCTTATCCTCCTTTATTTCTCCTTTCTTCCTCCTTCGCTACCAATATCTACACACCTGAACTTAGAAACACACGAAAACACGTAGAAATCACTAGTTATTAGGCAAAATATTGACGAGCTGGGATGTTGGAAGACGCGCCAGCCTGGGGCTATGATGATTCATCACCTGGGCTGTGGACATCACAGAGAACGGGAACGGGGGTGACTCGGCTAAATTACGTAGATGATTTGATTTAAAAAATGACTTTTATAGAACACGAAGCCACGGACGAATGCATGACATTTTATGACGTGATAAATATTTAAACTAATTTTCAAAATATCAAAATATCTCCAGCTCAGCTAGATTTTTAAAGATTTCAAAATCAATTACGTTAAAAGTGTAAAACATTGTCAACAATAACTTTCCTAAAACGTCCTGGAGAGTCAAGCCATTTTCACTTGGCGAGTATTTTACCACATTTCACGGAGTCTGAGCTATCTTTTAAGACATTCTACAGCGGGTTAGGCCGATAAGCAGAAACGTGAGCAAATAAAATAAAGACAAATAAGACCTTTGTTCAACAGCACCAGACACCATTTCAAAGTCCACATATTTCTCTTGATAGATTGATTTCACACTTAAAAGAGTACAGACGATTCTTTGATACCATAAAGGCTCACTTATAGGTTCAAATAAAAAAGCTCAAAATGAAAAATTAAAATTTTTGACCGTTAAAAAGCCTTTAACATACGCCATAAAACAGCACTAAACGCTACATATTTATCCAATACAGGCGCGAAAAATACTTCAAACACAACGAAACATTTATAGAAACCATAAAAAACATACCATGGAAGCGTACTATTACCGTTAGGAAATATTTGAAAAAAGTATTTGACCCCACAGGCTGCCGGGGAGAAGGGGAGGGTGTTGGTTTGGGGCCCGCTAGGGTAGGCGGCCAGGAGGCAACACCGGGAATAGCGATGGCGGACCTCGATATGTTGTCTTTATCATCTCACGAAGCCAAAATTAAGCCATATAGTTTTTTACTATGGGATATGAAATAGTAGACTGGTGGCTGCATTCTGACACATGTTTGGCTTAGGGTAAGTGAAGGAAGCAAATATCAGCTGTTAATACTGACGCCTTGCTTATACATGTATAATGATCGTTATACGTATCACCTTTTAATATTTGTGTATGTTTTCACTCTCATATGTAAAGGAAACCTGAAGATAAGTGAATTGCCTTATAAATACCTTTAATTGATGAAGAAAAGACAGTATGGAAGGGTTGTGGCGAAGACTTGCACTGCTTGTCTTGCTTGGTGTTTGGTGCTGGAGCTTAATTGGTGCTTGGTGTCGATAATATAGCAACACTTCACTTCACTTGTGTGTGTGTGTGTGTAGACATGTTCTTGATGTGTGTGGGGGGGTTGTTTTGAGTGTGTTTACGAGTGTTTTCGGTATGTAAGAGTGTTTTTTGAATTTTTATGGCTGTGTGTGGGTGTGTATGGGTCAGTACAGCCCACCGCCACCACCACAGTTACCATCACCGTCACCACAAGCCCACTGCTGCCGTAGCAGAAAATATGTCCGTGTAGGCACTACGTATGAATGTCTATGATAACTATCTATTACTAAATCTATCATCAGTGAGACACTATACTTGTAAAAATATCACATAATGATTTATTGGTTATTATAACATCTTTCTCATCATTATCGTGTCCAGCTTTGGTTATTTGTCAAAGCAATATATATCAAATTGTATCTAGTTGTACAACGAGTGTTGGCAGCTCTACCGGGACAAGAAACGAGGTGCTTAAAAGGCAGACTATTTCATTTCTCTCATTCTCTGATGATTTACCTGACTGATACCAATTTAATCAGAGAGTTGCAATTTATTTGTATATATTTATTTTGCACTGTAAATATTTCAACAATAATATGTTTGTAAATAAAAAAAAAAGTGCGTATGATTACAGTTTTGCGTGATGTGATGTGAATGTTTTCCTCTTAATGTATATGTGCAATACGTAGTGATACTACTTAGCCACCCTGAATGCTTGTGAGTTATCCCTCCCTCCCCCCATGCCCTGACAAAGGACAATAGTTTTGAGATAGGAGTAGGATCCCTGTGTGAATGAAGCGTGTATGAGAACCTGAGTGTGTCTATAATGTTAATATTTAAAAGTAAACATAAAAAATAAGAAATAGATAATGATTAATAAACAAATAAAAAAAAAAAAATTGGTAATAGAAATCAAAGAAAGTTTAAATCTTAAAAGAATAAATAAATCAATGAAAAATGACCTAATACCCATGCTAGGGTGATGGCAAAAAAAAAAAAAAAAAAAAGACACGTCATAAGAGCTAAGCCTGCCGAACTGAGAGTGGGACGCGCGACCGTCATTCTAATGATCAAATGAAAAAATTCATAATTTGCCTACACACACATAATTCATCAATTGCTGATTATACAATACCTTTTTCTATCGAATCGTAACATTTTTTTTTTCCCAGCCACCAAGGATTTTTCTAGCACATTGTGTTAAAGGTGTATATATCGAGGTAATACCTAAATTTGCGGTATTAGAAAAATATTTATCACATTCAGATCTATTAAGACAATGGCATCGAAGCAAAATAGGACAGCTCAAGCATGTGTATTATTAAAGGAATCCTGTGTGAGATAAGAGTATTTCATTAGCTGAACTGTGCATCCATTTACATTCACTGTCATTCAGTATCCATCACAGATTATAAGTCTCTTAGGACCGGGAGTCAGCACTTTGTATTCTAAAATCATCCCGGCCAGTAATCTAGATGAATCCTGGGACACTACACCCTTCCCTGGTAACCATCAAGCAATGCGCTGGGGATTCAGACTCTGGTGTTCACTAACCGTGCTCTACTGATTCCCAAGAGAAAAGAATTCTGGAACCGGTTCCGCGGGCTGATGAATACCAGTCTCGGAACCGCCAGCGCGCCTGTTATTCATCAAGCAGCGCGCTGGCGGTTCCGAGACTCTGGTATTCGGTATTCACCAGCCGAGCTCCACTGATTCCACGCGGGACCGGTTTCGGAACCGGTTCCGACTGTTCCGCCCGGCCAAGGAACCGGTTCCTTTAATACTTGAGATTACGGTTTCTGCCCACCACTACCGGTAAGTCAACAACTGACCGGATCCTAGCGCTTCGCTTGCTGGTGGAGAGCCGCCGTGAGTTTCAACGAGGGATGCTTATAGCCTATGTCGATCTCAAGGAGGCGTTTGATTAGGTGCATCGAGAGACACTGTTTTGTTTTGTTTGTTTATTAGTATTTGTTTCCATTAGACTTTTGTACATGCGTTTGCTATGTGCGCGTTCACGCCAGGACCGCCCGGGATGTTCACTACAACGGTGACAGTACAACCACGTGCAAGGTATGATGTAGGCTCTACATTTATATCAGTTATACTCAACTATCTATGCATATTTACTATATATCATGACTGCAGATCATATATTTCACCCTTTTGGAGCCATGGAGACACTACCCACAGCCTCTGCCATAGTTACCGTGATCTTCATTACAATCACGGAAAGATGTATGAATGCATGTATATCAATTATGATCATATATCTGTGCGTATTTACTATAAATCATGACTGTTACATCATACTCAGATGTACTACACACTTAAGTTGTGTCTGCATCCACGGGATGGGATGTGTAACTGATTGCGCTAGGCCTCACTCTCACCGAACTGAGAGCGAGACCTGCGTGGCGTGCTCGGCTCCTCCTAGAATGTTTGCAGGGCTGTGCAGAGACCATTGGAGGGGCAGGGGCTCAAAAGTTTAAAAGGGGCACATGGAGCATGAATTTGAGAAAGGATACAAAAGCATACCTTCAATTTGGCGCCCCGTAAATGTTGCTAAAGGGCACTTCGGGCATCAAGGCTCAAAGGGGCAGGGGCTCAAGCCCCCTCCGCACCCCCCCCTCTGCACGGCCCTGAATGTTTGTGTGAATGTTGCAGCCTCCCATAGCCGCTGGTAGCCAGCAAGGACGCGCGGCTCTGTGTTTGTTCTGCATTACACGTGAAAGGTCCCATTGAATTCTGTTTTATGTTAAAATGCTTCGCACCCAAAACCGCGACCAGAAACGCTCGTGTGAAGCCAAACTGCCTTGATCATGATAATGACCTGGAGTGCCATGGCATCCGTCCCCGTGCCAAGTGACTATGCTCGTAGTGCCCAGTTGTATGCTTTCGCTGTCCTATCGTCAGTTCCTATACGAAATATTGGATCCTACTCATCAGCCGCCCCTCACTCCACATACCCCCCTCGCATCCCGAGAATGAGTGAGACTCACTGCATCGTTTTCTTATTACCAGCCATTTTTTTTTTCTTTTTTTAACTAGCGGTGTATATACTACGTGTGACCGCTCCCGTGCAGTAGTACGTGCTGCTGGTCACTGGTGTGCTAGTGTCCCTCCCGTGCTTGGTGGGAAGGTCAAGTGTATCAAGATGGAATGTCGTAATGATTCACCAGATCACTGGGAACAAATAAATATTCAGGTAGGATAGATTTAACTAAACCAGCATTCGGCTTGTTGGTGCGCCAAGAAACTTTGAAAGACTAGATTTATAGGTAGTATATCTTAGGCTTTGAGAACAGGCCTAGCCATGGCTTGTCATGCAAAATCATTATAGAAAGTTTAAAAGATTACTTTGCAGAACAAACTTGGCTAAACTAAACCAACAATCAGGTTGTGAGTAGTTAGCACTGTCATTACTGAGCTTTGAGAGGCTAGATGTATGAATGAGCGGGAATGATAGATTCACTGCTTCATAAGATGCAGCTCAGTCCATCATCAAAAAGACCGTTTCTTTCGCTATTATTTATATGTATGGTGTTCTTTTATGAGGTCGGGAATATAATTACTACTGTGTTGGCTGGACACGACTTGTGACAATGCAGTATTGGTAGTCAAAGGTGTTGTAATTCTTGCCCCTGTTCATTATCAAGTGTCTCCGCAGTGATGAAGTCATGATAACCCGATGGGGTGTTCACAATGCAACATGCCTTTGTTTATTCAGTGTATCTTATTGTTAGTTTGTACCGATATTACTAAAGAGGAGAATGGTGACTCAACGTAACTAGAGGGTCAGAATTATAGTAGTTAGATCATCATCATCACTATCATTATTATCATCATCATCTTTACTGAACCAATACAAGCGCGACATGAACTGATTGAGGCAGAAAGGGAAGGGGAGAGGCAGCGCCTGACGTCCAGTCACATGCTTGCTTGATGCTACCAGTCCCCTCCTCTCCTCCTCCTCCTCCTCCCCGTCCTGCTGTTGGTGGTGGTGGTGGTGGTGCTGCCCGCGTAACTCGGGGCGCGTGGGGGTCTCGACTCAGTTTGCGTGTGGCAGTGATCAGTTGCACAGCTTCTCCCTCGCTCCTCTCCCTCGCTACCCTCCCGCGTCCACGCACTCGCGGTTCGCCTCCGTAGAGTGGTCTGAGGAGCCGCCGATTACTGCCGTGTGTTACGTCCCACGCCTTGCAATTTCCATTGTTTTAATCTTGCGTGTTGCGGGAGCACCTGTTGCTTTACTACTGCTTCACTTCCTTCATTTTATGTGTAAGTGCAAGTTTAGTAAGTTGAGTCAGTCAGTCTTTCCCGCGGAGGAAGCTGGTGGTGGTGGTGGAGGTGGTAGTACAAGTGCAACAGGTGGTTCACTTCCACGCGATTCATGTGGAGAGGCGAGAGACAAAGAGGGTAAAGGGGAGAGGCTTCGTGCCGCGGATGATCTCGTGTTTATGTAACTAAGGACGGTAATTGCTGAGTGCCGGACTGGCAGCTATAGCACCTTGTCGGTGTTGTGCCGCTAAGCGGGAGTGTTAATGAGCGTTGTCAAGGCGGCACAAGGAATGCTTTGATAAGGCTCGCGCCGAGCCTTGTTACGGGCAGCGGCAGTGGCACCAGCGGTGCGGGACAAGGCTGAGACGTTCACAACACACTACTGTTACTGTACTCCCTCCTAGGAACAGGAAACCGCACGGCGCTCACTGCTGATAAAGAACAGGGTTGTGGCGCTGCCTTCATGTAGAAACGCTTAGAGCGACAAACAGGGAAAGAGTAGGGAAATTTAGACTTAGTCACCGAGTAATAACTATTAGGTGAGAGATGCAGTCTATGAACAAGTTAGGATAAAAATCGAGAATAGACGAAACGAAAGGAAGAGTTCCAGCTGGCGCAGACGAGGAGGAAGCGAAGCAGCATCTGTTTCTTGCTTTGTTGCCTCCGTGTTTCGTGTGTGATGCCACGATGCTTGTGGTAAGAAGCCCAGCGTGTGGGCGTGCAGGATGGCGTCT
>NC_059277.1:5422500-5425000 GCF_017591435.1 Portunus trituberculatus
GTCCCAGTTCAGTTGTGTTGTGTCCCGACCTGCACATTTCAAGGGTCCTACGCGCGTGTCGTCAATTTGTTCGTTGTTCGTTATGTTTATTGGATTGGTGTATTCTTCTTTTACTCCAATATTATATTTTTGCTGCAGCGGAAACTTTTTAGCACACGAGGAATTGCATTTTTCTTTTTTCCTTCTTGTGTTTTATTTTATTTCACTTTTTTATTTTATTTTCCTTACGAGAGAGAGAGAGAGAGAGAGAGAGAGAGAGAGAGAGAGAGAGAGAGAGAGATGGAGAGTTGTATTTCATTTTGTTTTGGCAGCAACACTTTTTCTCATATTCAAACACCTTCACCCCCTCTGCTCTCTCTCTCTCTCTCTCTCTCTCTCTCTCTCTCTCTCTCTCTCTCTCTCTCTCTCTCTCTCTCTCTCTCTCTCTCTCTCTCTCTCTCTGTGGGACAATACGGCGGCACGCAAACATTTGCATATTAAGTCCCTCCTCTCAGCCTTGGACGATAGTGTGGTGATGATGGGGGCTTTGCTTGTTTATACTGAAGAGGAGGAGGAGGAGGAGGAGGAGGAGGAGGAGGAGGAGGAGGAGGAGGAGGAGGAGGAGGAGGAGAAGGAAAATAGGGTAGCATTAACATTATCACGACAAACATATAGAAAGAGAAGATGAGAGAAAATATAAGAAAATAAAGGAAGAAGGAATAGGAGGAAAAAGGAAGAGGAAGAAGAAGAAGGAGGAGGAGGAGGAGGAAAAGGAGGAGGAAGAGCAGGAGGTTCTGGAGAGTGTGGCGGAGTGCATGACACATTAGTACAGTATGAATGGTGTGCGTTCGAGCCCGGATAGTTCTGTGCTCTTCAATATGTCAAGCTGAGAAGAGGAGGAGGAGGAGGAGGAGGAGGAGGAGGAGGAGGAGGAGGAGGAAGAGGAGGAGGAGGAAGAGGGGGAGAGAGGGAGAGGGAGAGAGATACGTATATGAAATGGAGATGAATCTAGATACAAGAAAAATTGAAGAAAAGAAAAAAAAAAGCAGCAGTAATAGGAAGAGGAGAGTGAAAATGCAGAGAGAGAGAGAGAGAGAGAGAGAGAGAGAGAGAGAGAGAGAGAGAGAGAGAGAGAGAGAGAGAGAGAGAGAGCCAGAGCAGACCAAGAGAAAGACGAAAGGGAAAGGGAGACACACACACACACACACACACACACACACACACACACACACACACACACACACAGAGAGAGAGAGAGAGAGAGAGAGAGAGAGAGAGAGAGAGAGAGAGAGAGAGAGAGAGAGAGAGAGAGAGAGAGAGAGAGATGAGACAACCATTTTCCCCGGCAGTGTCTTAATGTCTGCCTTCTCATTGGTATATTGCTGAGGTTGCCTTTCTCAATCACTAGAAGAGGATTTGTCTTCCGAACCGATATTACCTGTCACCTGAGCCAAGAGATCTCCCATACCTGAGTACTAGACCTGGCTCTTCTAGATATCTCAATCTATTGGCTACCCACTCCTAGTCAATCTATCCCTTACATCTTTCACACACACACACACACACTCTCTCTCTCTCTCTCTCTCTCTCTCTCTCTCTCTCTCTCTCTCTCTCGCTTTTCTTATCATGTTTTGTGTTTTCGTTCTCGTCTTTGCCCTCATTATATTGTCTTACTCCTTCCCTGTCTCTCCTCCTCCTCCTCCTCCTCTTCCTCCTTCTCCTTCTCCTTCTCCTTCTCCTTCTCCTTCTCCTTCTCCTCCTCCTCCTCCTCCTCCTCCTCCTCCTCCTCCTCCTCCTCCTCCTCTTCTTCTTCCTAATTCTAATCCTAATCCTCCTTCTCATCATGCTCGTCTTCTTCCTCCTCCTCCTCCTCCTCCTCCTCGTCCTCCTCATTTTCGTCTTGCTCGTTTCCTTTTCCTCTTCCTTATAATCCTCTCCTCTTCCTAATCTTCTTTCATCTCTTCCTCGTCTCCTCGTTTTTTCCTCCTCCTCCTCCTCCTCCTCCTCCTCCTCCTCCTCCTCCTCCTCCTCCTCCTCCTCCTCCTCTTGTATGCATTGTTTGGTCTTCGCTCCCCTCATTGTCTGTGTGTATGGCGCCTACCTTCCTCCCTTCCTCCCTCCCTTCCTCCTCCTGCTTCCCCTCGCTTGGGTGTCACTGACTGCCTGACAGAGATCCCGCGTCTTGCCAATGACAGCACCTTTGTTCCATTAACCTTGGCGTAATGGAACCTCAAACCTATTATTCTACAACGCTCGTGATTATTATTATTATCATTAATACTGGTGTTGTTGTTGCTGGTAAATATAGCACAGGAGCTTTCGTCGTTGTTGTGGTGGTGGTGGTGGTGGTGATAGTGATGGTGGTGGTGGTGTTTGAAGTGTTGATGTGTGTGTGTGTGTGTGTGTGTGTGTGTGTTTGCGATATGTGTTGTTCATTGGTGTTTGTATTTTTGTTTTGTTGTATTTCGTTTGGTTTGATTGGAATATGTTGCTAATGGGAGAGGAACTTAGAGAGAGAGAT
>NC_059277.1:5432500-5437500 GCF_017591435.1 Portunus trituberculatus
ATAATGGGCATCTGATATCCGGCATGAGCCTCATTTGTGGCGTCTCAGGCCCCCGGGCAGGGCCTCTAGGTGGGGAAGGAACAGAGGAAGCGTAAGATGCAATGAAAAGAAGAGAAAAGTGGAGGAGAAAATAGGAAGACCGCCCTCAGTGTCAGGTCGCTTCTGTCTCACTACCTTTCTAATCAAGTTTGGGCCACCTGCTCCGCCGACAGATTCCTTTCAGCGTTACTTGATGGGAAGCGGTGAAAGGAATTTCCGAGAAGGACACCCCTACTCCTGATCCCGCCCATTCCCCCACACCCGTGCCAGGATCCTTGTCCCCTGGTGCCTCTGCCTTGCTTTAGTGGCACTGCGGACCGCTTTGCTGCTGGCATTGACTGTGGTGGTGGTGGTGGTGGTGATGGTGAAGGTGGTTGGATGAAAGACGCAGGGATGAACCGAGAGAGTAAAATAAGATAAATAAAAAAGAAAAAGGAAAAAAGAATTCGGCATTTTTGTTTTATTTTCATATTTTGATTTTGCTATTTTTTTCCGCTTTTCTGTTTTTTTTTTTTTTTTTTTAACGTTAAGGCCTATAACGCCTGTAGGCACACTTAAGTGTATGGGAAGCGCTGTTCAGCTTCCGCCCATTAATGGCGCAGGCAATTTTATTTATAGTGTTACCCATATTAGGGCCCATATCACCCCCGAAGCTCATCTTGGGTGTAACCACCTAGAGCCTGGGTATCATGGTGACATGTAGGTAACTTTAAACCACTCGACAAATGGCAAAGTGTTTAAGGCTGTACGTGGTGGGATTCGAACCTACGCGTGGACGTCTGCCCGATCCCACGCTCATCACCTTATCCACTATGCCACCGCCTCCCAATGTGTGTGTGTGTGTGTGTGTGTGTATTTGTGTTTGTTTGTGTGTGTGTGTGTGTGTGTGTGTGTGTGTGTGTGTGTGTGTGTGTGTGTGTGTGTGTGTGTGTGTGTGTGTGTGTGTGTGTGTGTGTGTGTGTGTGTGTGTGTGTGTGTGTGTGTGTGTGTGTGTGTGTGTGTGTGTGTGTGTGTGTGTGTGTGTGTGTTTGTTTATGTGTGTGTGTGTGTGTTTGTGTGTGTGTGTGCCGCGCCGCGTGTGTTTTTCCAGGCGGCGTTGGCGTGGCTTTAATCATCGCCCGGGGCACGTTACCACCGCTTGCCGGGTCGTCGTGACAACGCCTCTCAGGGCTCGCTGAACAAAGCCCACCACCAACACAGTCTCTCTCTCTCTCTCTCTCTCTCTCTCTCTCTCTCTCTCTCTGGTAATGGAGTTGTTCACTTTGGAATTAGTCGAACCAAGTGACGTCAGAAGTATTTAGTCAGCACGTCACCATAGAAACGGGAGGCGTGTGGCGGGAGGTGAAGAGGACTGCATAGGAGTACACTCAGATTAGAAGCACCATTAGATCTTTTGTCCCTTGGGAGATGAAAAGGTAGAGAGACAGGGCAGTAAAACAGAAGGATTCTCCGCATTCTCCTTCGCTTTGGAAGAGGAGAAGGACGGGGTGGGGCGTTTAGAGGGGAAGAGAAGGAGAAGAAGAAGAAGAAGAAGAGGAAGAAGAAGAAAAAAAGAGAAGACATTACCTAACTCACAAATAGGAAGTGTTGTTTATAATGGCTTCTGAAAATTAATTCCCCTGCTTTTCTTTCTTTTATTGTCCTAGTTGTAATTTTTCCAGTTTTTTGTCCTCCTTGTTATTAACCTTCTCCTATTCTCCTTCCTCTTTGTCTTTCTCTTTTATCTTCCTCTTTATCTTACTCCTCCTCCTCTTCCTCCTCCTCCTCCTCCTCCTCCTCCTCCTCCTCCTCCTCCTCCTCCTCCTCCTCCTCCTCCTCTTCCTCTTCCTGCTGCTGTTGTTGCTTTTGACTGTGGTATGGAAAAAGGAGAATAAGAACGAAGTAAAAAAAATTATAAAATACTTATTTGTACATGAGTATACTTGAGGCGAGAGCAATATTCCAGAGAGAGAGAGAGAGAGAGAGAGAGAGAGAGAGAGAGAGAGAGAGAGAGAGAGAGAGAGAGAATTGTCACTAGCCAGACCATTGCGTTTATATTTAATTAATGTCCGTGAAAGCAACCGTGAATGAATGGAAATATTATAGATCTGTCTCTACCCGGGAAATATTTCTAACTTGCAGCGAGGGGAGTGTGTGATTGTCTCGCCTTCATTCCTTATACCTTCGCTCTCTTTCCTTTGGCAAATAGATAAATAAGTAAGAAAAACAATAGGAGAAAGAGACGCAGCATAAGCCAGTGTTTTTTTAAGGCTTCCCAGTACGTCTTATATCACAATTTTTCTTCTGTACGTACGTGTGTCATCCTTGGTAGGTGAAGGGAACACGTGCTCTTTAAGGAACGTTAGAGCAGGTCACTTTCCTTCGATCAGAAATGTGTGGTGCGTTAAAGGAGTCTTTGGGTTGCTTTAGAATATGCTACTAAGGCATTTTTGTGCAAAGGTTAGCTGTGTAATGGTCGCAAGGAGGCCTCTGTGTGGTTGGGTGCCGTTAAAGACGAGCGGACTGTCATGTGGGGCGCTGTGCTGGTGACTGATAAGTGACGATGCTAAGTCTGGCAGGCGGTGCAGGATGTAAACTTTCGTCTTGTCCTTATGGGAAAGAATGTGGGAGAATGTTGGTGACTTGACTCCCTGTGGTTGCGTGGTGGATGATTGGGACAGTAATCAGCCGTCCTTTCCTTTTGGGAGAAGAATGCAGGAGAATGTTGCTGACTTGACTCTCTGTGCTAGTGTGGCGGATGAATGTAGCAGTAATCAGCCTTCTTGTCTTTATTGGGAAAGAATAAGGAAGAATGGTGCTTGCTTGACTCCCTGTGCTTGTGTGGTTCATGAATATAGCAGTAATCAGGTTGTGAGTGGCGAGTCAACAGGTAACTTTTAAACAAGATTACATGAATTGATGCATGGGGGATGATGAATGGGAAATAAGGTATATGTCTTGATACAGCAACTGCCACGTGTATACCCGATGGCTTCTTGTAACTTCCCTTGCTTTATGTTCATAAGTTCGTTTATCACGTGAAATGAAGAGTGGATCGCAGGGAAGGGCTGTAACATTCCTTCGGTGTATAGGACCACGCAGAAGAAGAAGAAAATGAAAGGTTGATAATAATAATCTTGTTCTTCCTACCCGCTCCCCTTTTCCTTTCCGGACAGCTGAATGGAATGAGGAATGACACAACATGGTGGAGATCTCTAGAAATAATTGGACTCCTAATTAAAGTGAGTAACAAAGACGGAAGCCTCAAGTGAACATGTCCCGTGCAGCAGGAAGTGTCTACTGCACCGGAGAAATATTGAGAGAAGGAGAAATGTGAGACGTGAAAAGAGACGCCTTTAACAAGAGGGAAGGACCGAGAAGGCTGTCAGGATTGAGGAAAGAAAGGAGAAAAAGACCAGAGAAAGAATGAAAAAATAATTGTCAGATGTTTCCACAGGGTTGCCAAACGTTATGAATTGAGTTTCACTTCCCTTCCCTGATCGTCATTGGATTTCCTTCACTTGCTCGATGGTTCTGTTTTGCCAAAGGTTGACGGTAGAAGGTGAAAGGATACGGCAAGAAAGGGAAAGCATTAACCAAGCTGCACTATTAAAGGTTACCAGAATATGCCAAAGAAGGAAAAATAAAGGGAGAAAAAATATTCACTACCATGCAACTGAGCTTTTTTTCCATCCAGTAAATAGAAAAATGAATGTATATTTCTGCTCGTGTTGATATATTTTTGTTGTAAAGCGATAAGGGAAATAATCTCTCATTTTTATGATAGAAAAGCGCATATGCAAATATAATATGTGTAATAATGATAATAATAATAAAAATAATAATGATAATAATAATAATAATAATAATAATAATAATGATAATAATAATAATAGTGATAATATAAATTCATGCATTAGGAAGACGCATGAATTATTAGCTAAAATATGAAAACGCAATGAACTGTGTGCAAAAGAGAGAGAGAGAGAGAGAGAGAGAGAGAGAGAGAGAGAGAGAGAGAAATAGGAATCACAGAAGGAGGGAGAAACACCAATACAACAACATCTATTGGTCTCCTGCAATCGGCTTTACGCTCTCTCTCTCTCTCTCTCTCTCTCTCTCTCTCTCTCTCTAAGTGATTGGAGACTGTAGTGCTTACATTTTTTCTCTCTTTCTCTTCACGACTTCCTTTGTATGTTTGCCTTTTCCTCCTCACTCTTCCTTCCTCTTCACAGCTTCCCCTCACATCGATTGCCGTCTGTCTGTCCGTCTGACTGTCTGCCTATATATATGTATTTCTGTCTGTCTGTCTGTCTGTCTGTTTCTGTGTCCATTATATTTTTCTCTCTGTTTGTCTGTCTGTCTGTCTGTCTGTCTGTCTGTCTGTCTGTCTGTCTGTCTGTCTGTCTGTCTGTCTGTCTGTCTGTCTCTCTCTC
The DNA here is from genome assembly GCF_017591435.1 of Portunus trituberculatus. Taxonomy (NCBI): domain Eukaryota; kingdom Metazoa; phylum Arthropoda; class Malacostraca; order Decapoda; family Portunidae; genus Portunus; species Portunus trituberculatus. The sequence continues at coordinate 5,436,955 of NC_059277.1, forward strand.
TCTCTCTCTCTCTCTCTCTCTCTCTCTCTCTCTCTCTCTCTCTCTCTCTCTCTCTCTCTCTCTCTCTCTCTCTCTCTCTCTCTCTCTCTCACACACACACACACACACACACACACACACACCACACCACCACCACCACCACCACCACCACCACCACCACCACCACCACCACCACCACCACCACCACCACCACCACCACCACCACCACCACCACCACCACCACCACCACCACCACCACCACCACCACCACCACCACCACCACCACCACCATCAACCACCCTCCTAATCTCTCCTCCCTATTGTTAATTAAATTTTGACACGGCGCACTGTTTTTCATTGCCATCTTTCCTTTCTGCACCAGTAGTATTATATTCCTTACTTACTTTTCCCCCTCCTTTATTTCCCTCTTTCCCTTCTCACCTTAATTACAGCCAACGCTCTCCTCACCTTCCTTTGTATGCTGTTTTTTGCTTTTACTCTATTTCTCTCTCTCTCTCTCTCTCTCTCTCTCTCTCTCTCTCTCTCTCTCTCTCTCTCTCTCTCTCT
>NC_059277.1:5440000-5447500 GCF_017591435.1 Portunus trituberculatus
GTGTGTGTGTGTGTGTGTGTGCTCGTTTGTTCGTTCGTCCAAGGCTGTTCATATAAGTTTTACAACCAAGGCAGTCTCTCTCTCTCTCTCTCTCTCTCTCTCTCTCTCTCTCTCTCTCTCTCTCTCTCTCTCTCTCTCTCTCTCTCTCTCTCTCTCTCTCTCTCTCTCTCTCTCTCTCTCTCTCTCTCTCTCTCTCTCTCTCTCTCTCTCTCCTGGACTTACTCTACAGGGAGAAGAAAAAATAGGAGGAGGAGGAGGAGGAGGAGGAGGAGGAGGAGGAGAGGAAAGTGAGTTGGCCAGGGCGGGAAGGAGCGTCGTGTTGAGAGTATATTTCTGATTTGGTGAAAGAAAAAAAAAAAAAAAATATTCGCGCGTTGGAGCTGTTAATTAGTTTACGAGGTCAGTGAAGCTGGAAAGGAAATACTGGAGGAGAGGAGACGTGGGGAGAGGAGCTCTGAAAGGAGATATGAGGGAGAGCGTATACACCAGGGTCACAGAGAGAGGCGCCAGGGATAGACGAGTGGAAAATTGAAGAACATACGTGAAAGGAAGGGAAAAAATTGTTGTGTTGTAAAGGAGTGAAGAGGTGAAGAGATTAATTTTGAGAAATGATAGGAAAAGTGTCAGAAATTGAAGAGTAATGAACAGGTGAAGAAAATGAGAGCAAGGAAGACACCTGAAAAGAAGATAGAGATGAGAAGGGAGAAGGGAAAGATGAGTTCTGAATAGAGATGATTGGAAAACTGTCGGGAATTGAATAATAGATGATTAGTGAAGAGATTAAAGGGAGAAGAGGAAAGGTGAAGAGGAAAGGTGAAATGAAGAGAGAAAGAGCCTTCGGTTGAGAAATAAAGAACTGGAGAGAAGTTAAGAGAATCAGTGACAAGAGAGGTGCGGGAAATGGAGTGCAGTAATGGTGTGGATGATGATGATTAGTGGAAACAGGTCAATAAGTTGAACCCCTTCACTAGCGTTTCCATAATCATTACACTTTTAATTTGGTAATTTCATACAGCTTCAGAAACTCATGTAGGGGATTAGAATAGAGAAGACTTTAGCCATTAATCTTCTGACCTCAATAGACCCTTCTTAATGTCAACAAAATGGCCTAATGGTACACAAGTCTTAAGGTAAAATGTGTCCCAGTATTGAAAGGGTTGATACTCAGTCACGTGTAAGTCTGATGTCTCCTTGCAGCCTAACTTACGTCATATCCTTATGGAATAGGTAAAGATAGTGAGAGCATAGATGAAAGATAAAAGGAAGGAAGAAGTGTTGGTCCGAGAGGAAGAGGCGAAGTGGAGGCGATGAGTTGAGAGAAATGAAAGAGTATGTGTTGAAAAGTGAGAGACAAAATCAAGTGAGTGTGAGTTTAGAGAGGGAAGTAAATGAAAATGGTATTGAGAAGTGAAGAAACAAACTGGAGTGTGAGTTTAGAGGACAAGTGAATGAAGAGTAGCTAGTGAAAGGTGAGTCAGTGTGAGTTTAGAGGACAAGTGAAGGAAAATTAGCTAATGAAAGGTGAGAGTCAGTGTGTTTAGAGATACCAATGAACTTAGTGACAATACACGTGTTGATTGCAGGGAATATAAAGAAAACGCCCCACGAATCTTGTACAAAAATTTATTGAATGAATGACGCGTAGTTACCTTGAATAGGAGAGAATGAAGGGATGAAGGGGAATATAATAAGCAAACAAGAGGACCTTAAAATGTAAACCAAGGTAGACAAGAAAATAAAGTTTACAGATAAGTGAAACAGAGAGAGGAAAAATAAAGACATTAAGAAAAAAAAACGAGGAAAAGTAAGGAATAAGTGAGAGAAAGAGAGAGAGAGAGGAAGAGAGGGAAATAATTGAAATGAAGATAGGAAAGTGAAGAAAAAGGGTGTTGGAAGCGATCTAATCCTCTCCGCCTTATAAGTTATCCAGTAAAGAAGGTTCGAGAGAGGATTAACTCCTTTCACGTCAAGGGCGACCAGGAAGATACAGAAAAGGGAGGAACAAGAAAACCAGGTGGAAGATAAGGAGAAGGAAGAAGAGGAAGAGGAGGATGAGGAGGAGGAGGAGGAGGAGGAAGAGGAGGAGGAGGAGGAGGAGGAGGAGGAGGAGGAGGAGGAGGAGGAGGAGGAGGAATACAATACAAAGGAATACAAAGGAAAGACCAAGCAACAACAGACCCTGGGGTCCTTACTAGGCTGCTTGGTTAACTATTCTATACTAACTACACAGTGTGAGAGACAGGACAGCAAAACAGAAGGCTCCTCCCCACCCATCCATCCCACCAGCCGAAGCCGGCCGGAAAAGGAAAGGCACCATGTGGTACCAAATGGAATTTTAGAGGATAGAGAAAAGAAGTTGTAATCTACGTCTACTCTTGTTTGTGGGGGACTATGTAGGTGCTTGACGGTTATGTAGTGTGGTGAATGTGCGTGTGGGTGGAGTCACAGTGTGGATGTCGGAGGGGTGGTGCGGCAGCCTTGCCTGGCGCTTTCAAGGAAGGCAGCAGTCAATCAGGCCCCAGCTCCGTTCACTCCACTGAGTAAGCGTACTTTCCCTTTGAGGGACGCCGTACACTGATTTCCCCCTGCAACATTGATCCCTGGTTGTCCCGATGGTGATAAAAAATTAACAGGGCCCTAGACAAACACAACCCGTCACAGGTCGAAAGTGGGAGTAGTGACCGTTAACTCAGGGTTATCTGTGAGTGTAAGTATAGTATAGTGTAATGTAAATGTGGACACAGTGTAGAGGTCAAGAGGTGGTGCGGCAGCCTTGCCTGGCGCTTTCAAGGAGGCAGCAGTCAATCAGGCCCCAGCTCCGTTCAGTCCACTGTAAAAGTGTACTTCCCACTAAGGGGCGCCGCACACTACATGGTTACCCCTGCAGCAGTGACCCTGGTACTTTAATTCCCGATGATGATCACTACTGTCAGGGCTCCTGACTTTCCACAGCCCGTCACAGGTCGAGAGTAGTAGTAGTGACCGTTAACTCGGGGCTGTCTGTGTCGTGTAAGGAGGGTAAGTGTATTCGCGAAACACCACGCAATTCACGATCTGAGGCATATTTCTTTATGGACGGCGCAAATTACTCGGAGATAAACAGTGACAACCGGGGATTAGTTTCGAAATATTTGTCAAGACGAATTTTGAATGTCTCAATAGTACCTGAATCAACTACGTTCGATGGCAAACCGTTCCAAATATTGATAACGCGATTAAAGAAAAAATGTTTGGCTTCGTTTGTTTTAAATCGCTTTCCTATTACCTTGAAACCATTGTTTCTGGTGAGGAAGAGGAGGAGGAGGAGGAGAGGAAAAAGAAGATAATTATATTTCTAGGCTCACCTCTCCTCATATGTTTGCCATGACTGAATTGCTGACTCCAGTGGTAATCCTATTGTGTGTGTGTGTGTGCGTGTGTGTGTGTGTGTGTGTGTGTGTGTGTGTGTGTGTGTGTGTGTGTGTGTGTGTGTGTGTGCGTGTGTGTGTGTGTGCCTGTGGATGCATGTGCGTGCTACATATTTTTTGGCACGTGGGTCAAATGTGTTGTGTTCCAAATGTTCCTCTGACCTTTGCTACTCTCTCTCTCTCTCTCTCTCTCTCTCTCTCTCTCTCTCTCTCTCTCTCTCTCTCTCTCTCTCTCTCTCTCTCTCTCTCTCTCTCTCTCTCTCTCTCTCTCTCTCTCTCTCTCTCTCTCACCTCTCACCTGTCCGTCCTATCTACCTCGCGTATCGATTACTCCGCGTGTCTTTCCTCTCAAGTCAGAGAGAGAGAGAGAGAGAGAGAGAGAGAGAGAGAGAGAGAGAGAGAGAGAGAGAGAGAGTCTGGAAGGTGAAAAAGGTGTATTAAAAGTCAATATTTGGCAGCAAGATGTTCGATAATGAGGAAAATGCGTGAGGAGAGGATTCATGAGGGGAGGGAAGCACAGGAGGAAGATGAGGGGGAGGAGGAGGAGGAGGAGGAGAGGAGGGGTGAAGAGGTTTTACAGGCAGTCTTCCTTCGTAGAATTAAATTAAAGATTAGTTTTGCGACCATTTCTCCCCCCGCCCTCTCTCTCTCTCTCTCTCTCTCTCTCTCTCTCTCTCTCTCTCTCTCTCTCTCTCTCTCTCTCTCTCTCTCTCTCGTGTGTGTGTGTGTGTGTGTGTTTGTGTGTTTGTGTGTGTGTGTGTGTGTGTGTGTGTGTGTGTGTGTGTGTGTGTGTGTGTGTGTGTGTGTGTGTGTTAAGATTGCACTCTTCTGATTTTCTAGTCTTTTTATTTTTTTTTTTTTTTTACTTTTTTTTTTCCAGTGGAGGGGTTTGTTTATGTAGGTGAGTCTGTCTGGCTAGTCGGCAGACTGACCGCCTGACTGCCTGACTGGTTGACTGGCGGGATGATTTGGTGACTGACTTTCTAACAGGTTGGCTGATACTGTGGATGTTTGGCAGACTGGCTGGTTGACCTTTTACCGGCGTGTTTGGCTGTGTGGTTGCTTAACTGACCACGTGACTGACGGGCTGCCGCACTATCAGGCTGTGTGAGTGAATATTGGACTGACTGAGCGATACCTGACGCCATCCTCACTGCCACGTCTGTTGGCTCTGCAGGTCTCGACGAGTTATCGCCACCTCAAGGGCGAATGGGATGCGGGAGCAGACCTGGACACGGAGGCTGGCAGGTCTGCCGAGCCCAGCAGAAACCTGGCGCTGGAGGCCAAGGGAGCCGAGACGCAGCGGAGGTCCAGCGCCGAGTGGGGCAAGGAGCGGCACTCGCCTGGGGAACAAGAGAAGCGAAAGTCTCCATCAGGTGAGTGTGGGGCAGGGCAGGGCAGGGCAGGGGAGGGCAGGGTGGCATTCCGTGGGGTGGTGGCGGTGATGTGACATGTGAGGTGCGTCACGATGTTCCATGTTCACTTATTCTTTCTCTCCCAACAGACCCGCGCAGGCCCATCAAGCTGAAGATGATTCCCCGCAACGTGACTGTGGGGCGCGGCGCCAGCCTGCCCATGGGCGGACCCATGACTGCCGCCCGCTCCCCCTCCGTGCCTTGTGCCCCCTTGCCAGCCTGCACCCGCGCCACCCATACCGCCGTCGTTCACTCCTCGGGTGGCCACACACTACTCCGTGGCACGACCGCTTTCCAGCAGGCGCCCACGTCCTTTGCCTCCGTGGCGCTGCGGTATGGGCGGCGATGCAGCTCCCCACAGACGCCTCAGTTGACCGGATGTGCCCCGTGCACGGCGGCGCCCCGCTCTGCCCAGACCTCCCCGTCGGGTCCAAGGTCCCCGCGGCTCACCTCCAGCAGCAGTGACCCCTGGAGTGCGCTTATCAGCAAGAACATGCGCACCCAGAGTATCGGGGCCGCTGTGCCGCCCGGGGAGATGGACTGGCTGCCTGCGCCGTCACCTTGCTCCAGGAAGAGCTCCTGGTCCTCGGTGTCCACGGACAACGACTCCGCTCCTTGCTGGTGAGTACCTTGCCCTTCATGTAGCGTAGCGTCTATTGACAATCACATCGTCCTTGCTGTAGTGCCTGCTGGCCTGTGTGTGACACCTGCTGGTGAATACCTTTGTCTTTTTGTGCAGCGTTAGCGTTAGTTGTTGTTTCTATTGTGTGACTACTACTCAGCCCTATCTGTGAGGCATGTTGGTGGGTGTCCTTGCCATTTCTGGTGAGTGCCTTGCTTGCCTGATCAGGGGTGAGCATAAAAGGCGGCGTGGTCACCCGGCAGCCAGGTCTCCTCACCACTTAGCGGCCATTCACTCCGCCGCCCGGCGCGTGTCTCGCCCAGTGTCAGGCGGGACACTGGGCACTCCAGCCGGCCACTGCCATGGTGACCATTGTGTGAGGCTCCCACTCGGCCTGCGGTTAAACAATTGGACGTCGGTGTCTCGTAGTTGTCAGACTCAGCCTGGGGTGAGCCACCTGCCCGGCACGACGGAGGGGAAGACACACCCCATCCGGCCCCAGCCCCAGCCAGCATGCAGGCATTAAGTTCGCCTCATCCTGATCGAGTACGGAAAGTCAATACGCGTTTCATTTTCGTTTTCCAAGAAAGGGGCGTGTGAATTACGCTTCCCAGAATGTTGAAAATATTCCCTGTTGACCTGCTGCTTTCACTCGCCAGACACCATCGCCACCCGTGACCCCGCGCTGTCTGTGCGGAGACTTTCACACCTCGGGGACTGACGGAAGGAGGAGGAGGAGGAGGAGGAGGAGGAGGAGGAGGAGGAGGAGGAGGAGGAGGAGGAGGAGGAGGAGGAGGAGAAGGAGGAGGAGGAGGAGAAAGAAGAGGAGGAGAAAGAGGAGGAGGAGGAGGAGTTGGAGGAGGAGGAAGAAGAAAAATAAACAAGAGCAGATAATGAAGGGCGAAAAAGAAAAAAAATCCAGAAAATTTAGAAAAGAAATAGAAAATTGGATACTACCAAACACGAAGAAGAGAAGAACTTGTTGGTGGTGGAGGAGGAGGTGATGGTGGTGGTTGTGGAGGTGATGATGGTGGGTGCATCACCAGGGAGATAATATGGAGTGAATGGAGCGAAGCCTGGCGGAGCATTGACTCTGGAAAGGCACCACAATCCCGCCTCAGCTCCAATACCTCACCAGGGGTCTGAGATGGGAGTGGGTTGGTGATCTCTCCTACTTTTCGCCGCGGTACATTGAAAAGTGCCGGTGATCTATGAATTTTAATTAGCAATGAAGAGCAGAAGGCTGGGGAGGATAGGGAGTGGGAAGGTGTATAGGGAGGGACAGGGTTGAAGAGGGTGGTAGGGCAGGGAAGAGTATACGAGAGGGGAGGTGGGTAGGGAGAGCTAGCTGGATTATGTGTGTGGGAGGGGGGCGCTTCTACCCTCGACCTTCCTCTCTCACGCTTCACTGCCTTACCTAGAGCGAACACGACTCGGAAAGACATAAACCGATAAAAGAGGAAAAGGAGGAGGAGGAGGAGGAGGAGGAGGAGGAGGAGGAGGAGGAGGAGGAGGAGGAAGAAGACTTGGAGGAATAAAAGAAAGATAAGTACGACGGAGACAAGTGAGATTGAAAATTTGAAGAGGAAAATACAGAAATGAAGAGAAAGTTGACGAGAAGGATGAAGATTACAAGAATCTAGAAAACGAATAAAAAATGAAGGGGAGAACCAAACAGATGAATAAGATAATATAAAAACGAAGAGCGATGAAGATGAAGAGGAGAAAAAGGAGTAGAAGGATAAGAATAGAAAATGAAGCAGAAGGAGGGAGACGAAGAAATGAAGGGATGGAGTAAGAGAAAACAAAAAAAAAAGATAAAACAAGAGAAAAAGAAGGAAAAAAGAAAAAGAATAACATTATCAATATCATTTACACGCTGTTCACCTGACTGACTCCATCAAATCCATACACACCTTTACTTTTCGTTGACTCATGCGCATCTCTGCCCTTGCTTGCCTAATTGCCTGCTTGAGGGGACGTGAATGGCTTGAAATTAATGATTAGTGGACGGCGAGGGGCGGGGAGGGAGGCCGGCGTGGGCTGAAAAAGAGGG
>NC_059277.1:5455000-5457500 GCF_017591435.1 Portunus trituberculatus
GTGCGTGTGTGTGTGTGTGTGTGTGTGTGTGTGTGTGTGTGTATATGGTTGTATGTGAAGACAGGTATGGTTGGAAGGAGTTATTGATTTTGTACACGTACGTACGCACGTACATCTCTCTCTCTCTCTCTCTCTCACTCTCTCTTCTCTCTCTCTCTCTCTCTCTCTCTCTCTCTCTCTCTCTCTCTCTCTCTCTCTCTCTCTCTCTCTCTCTCTCTCTCTCTCTCTCTCTCTCTCTCTCTCTCTCTCTCTCTCTCTCTCTCTCTCTCTCTCTCTCTCTCTCTCTCTCTCTCTCTCTCTCTCTCTCTCTCTCTCTCTCTCTCTCTCTCTCTCTCTCTCTCTCTCTCTCTCTCTCTCTCTCTCTCTCTCTCTCTCTCTCTCTCTCTCTCTCTCTCTCGGATATCTTCAAAGACAAAGAGAGAGAGAGAGAGAGAGAGAGAGAGAGAGAGAGAGAGAAAGAGTTTTAAACACTATAATCGTTATAGGTTTCTATTACCACCATTACCGCCACCACCACAACCATTATCACTACTACTACTACTACTACTACTACTACTACTACTACTACTACTACTACTACTACTACTACTACTACTACTACTACTACTACTACTACTACTACTACTACTACTACTACTATTTCACAACAAAAAACGCATGGAAAGTCTTAAACTAAAGCACCAGTGTGTGTTACATATCAGTGTAGGAAAAATGAATAAGATAAAGCATGAGAGCTGCGTGAAAGTCAAACCTAAGGGCGATAACGAGGGTGGCGGCAGCTCAGGTAACAGAGGCGCCGTGGTAATGGTGAGAGAGAGAGAGAGAGAGAGAGAGAGAGAGAGAGAGAGAGAGAGAGAGAGAGAGAGAGAGAGAGACACCATAATGAAGTATCATGAGTGTGTTGGAAAGAGTGTGAGTGTTATCGTGTGTGGTTCAAAGCGTGAAGGGCAGCACGCGTGGTGTTAATGAGGGATGAGGCGTGAACCAGGAACGTGATGGCGGTGGTGGTGGTGTCGGTGTGGCCATTGGTGGTGGCTTTGTGTGTATGTGTGTTTGTTGATGTGTTGTTGGTGAGGGGAATGTTGGTTGATCTATTGGCGGTGGGCGTGGCGCGTGACGCGTGACGCCGGCTACTGGGTGACGGGGTCACGGGCCTGGCGTGGCTGCTGTGGTGTCGTCTTCAGCTGGTGGGGATGGCAGGGGACGGAGTGAGGAAGGGTGGAGGGGGTATGGGGGACGCGTGCTGTTGAGCGTGACGCAGCGTGGTGTCTTCCCGCTACAAGGCCAACATGGCGGACGTGGTTTGGTGAGGATTTTGAGAACGAGTGCGTGTGTGTGCGTGTGTGCGTTCTCGCCGCAGGTGGAGAGTGCAACGCGGCTGTAAGTAGCGAGCGGTGACCAGTGTGTGGACGGCCTTCCTGCTGTTCGGAGCCACGGAGCCACGGCACACCCACTGGCGGTGATGGCGCCCTTCCCCGTGTGACACCTGTCGCGCCTCACCCTGACCCGTGGTGGCGTCCCCCACCGAGGGCCTGCGCGCCCTGCTGGCTGAACTGGACATGTCGCTCAGTCGCGGAGTGGAGACCACGCTGCCCAGGTCTCAGTCCGAGATCGTGGTGGAATTTTCGAGGCCACGCCAGTCCTCGGAGGATGAGATGAGCCAGGACTCCCTCAACGATGGCGGCTTGCTGCGCCAGACTCTGCCGCCCGCCTCCAGGGCGCCCTGCAAGAATGCGCTCTTCGTGGACTCAGACGCTGAGGAGGAAGCCTCGTCTCGCCCCGCGGCGGCCACCACCGATCCTAAGGGCGTGACAGAGGACGCCGCTGGCTCGCCGCCTGGCTCTGAGGGTTCCCTTTCAGGGTCATCCGCCAGTTCCACGGTGAAGAAGCTGAGGAATCTGTTGGGAGAGTCTTCTTTCAAGCCGCCCTCGCCAGGAAACTTTTCCTTCAAGAGTACCATAGGCCTCCTGCCCTCCACCGGGAAGCGGAGGGGGCTGCGGCAGCAGGTGTGTGTGTGTGTGTGTGTGTGTGTGTGTCTGCGTGTGTGCGTGTGCGCATGTGCGTGTGTGTGCTTGTCCATGCGTCTGAGCGTGTGCATGTGTGTATGTGTGTACATGCATGTAGATATGCGTGTTTGAAGTCAGTCATTGGTCAGGCAGGTTCAGTCATTTCTTCACGCCACAAGAAAAGTGCGAGTCACATTAAGTGTTTGTAACAGTGACATTCTGCTTGACACTATTAATGTTCCCACTGATCATTGCTTACTTTTTGCATCATTCTCTAAGTAGAATGTGTTGTGCAGCAGGGAAGGGAGGGGCAAGGAGGGAGTGTGTGGAGTAAGGAAGGGTGTGTGTGTGTGTGTGTGTTTCACTGTTTCACTGTTTGATCTGCTGCAGTCTCTGACGAGACAGCCAGACGTTACCCTACAGAACGAGCTCAGAGCTCATTATTTCCGATCTTCGGATAGGCCTGAGACCAGGCACACACCACACACCGGGAC
>NC_059277.1:5465000-5467500 GCF_017591435.1 Portunus trituberculatus
AATATGTATTGCAGAAAATCGGCGAAAAGTCAGGATATATTAATAAAACTCCTCTTGCCTCCACTGCCGCCGCCACCGCCGCCCCATCTCGTCCCCCCTCCCACCACCATGACTCCATGCTAACAGATTTTACACGACTGAGATCAATAAGTCAAAACACCAAATATTTCCTACAGACCGTGTGTTGACTCGCTGAACACACACACACACACACACACACACACACACACACACACACACACACACACACACACACACACACACACACACACACACACACACACACACACACACACACACACACACACACACACACACACACATTAATAACGATACCTTCCCCGCATCAAGTAATATTACAAGAGGCGGTGAGGCAGACTTGAATACGATGATGAATTATCTCATACATTATTAACATCACGAGTTTTGAGCATCACTAATCGTGACTCACCTGTTGCTCACCTGCCTATAAAGATTACCCAGGTAGCTATCCCTTTAATACGTCCCACCATCAGAACAAAGAGATCGTAGAGGAAGGCCAACTGAAGGTATCAATAACCAGAGTGTCAGTAACGAGTGTCAATAACAGCGTGTCGTCTTTGCCATTGATACTGACGAGGCTCCGGGTTTTGGCACTGCAGGGTGTCTGAGCGGCGGGTTCTTCTCTGGCTTTGTGGCCAACTACGGCAGGAAGGTGGTGGTGTTGTTGACGATGGTGCCCATGGCGCTGTCCTGGCTCTTCATCATCTTCGCCACGCAGGTGAGGAGGAGGAGGAGGAGGAGGAGAAGGAGAATGGAGTTTTGTCAGAGTGTGTGGATGGAAAAAATGTGGCAATAAAAGATAAGAGTGCGTCCTTGAAAGCAATACAGGGTGGTGATGTAGTGTCCTGCCGGTGTCCTTAGGTGTGGATGGTGTTCCTGTTCCACGCCACTACTGGTGTGTGCACGGGTCTGGTGATGGTGGTGGTGCAGGTGTACGTGGCGGAGGTGTCCGTGCCCAGGGTGAGGGGCGCGCTGTCCACCGCCCCCCTGCTGGCCTTCCAGGTGAGCGGGAGTCACGTGTGCATGTCTGGCAGGTGAGGGAGGCTGTACTGCGGCGTCATTGTGACAGCTTTTGTATTATCACATACTCTCTCTCTCTCTCTCTCTCTCTCTCTCTCTCTCTCTCTCTCTCTCTCTCTCTCTCTCTCTCTCTCTCTCTCTCTCTCTCTCTCTCTCTCTCGAGAGAGAGAGAGAGAGAGAGAGAGAGAGTTATAAATGGATGTTCCTCCTTCACTTCTTTTATGGTATGTGTGAAGGAGGTAGGTCTGCTCTCCATCTCCCTTCCGTCTGGCGGGGTTCAAACGTGAATGGTGCGCACCTCACTCTGCTCATTTAGGTGACAGGGTTCACATGTGCATTGCTTGGGTGTCATGGTGCTACTTGGGTTTCGCTTGCTTGATGGGGTCTGATGCCGGGCCCTGTGTAGGTGCAGGCGTGTCTTGCTGCATGACGGACACCTACACGTCTCAAATATAGGCAGTGACGATGGCTCGCCCGCCACAGGTGGGGTCACTGCTGTGTTTCCTGCTGGGTGAGATCCTGGTGTGGCGCAACCTGGCCATCGTGGGCGTGTGCGTCTCGCTGCCGGTGTTCTTGACGGTGGTGCTGTGCATGCCGGAGTCGCCGCGGTTCCTGATCCACAAACACCCGAGCGATGCCTACGCGACGCTGCAGTGGCTGCGCGGCGCCAACAGTGACGTGATGGAGGAGTACCACGACATATCTGACGCCGCAGACATCGATCGCTGGGCCATCCACTGCGACGACCTGCTTCGGCCCACCTTCTGGCGACCGCTGCTGCTGTCCTGCGGCCTCATGTTCCTGTACAGCATGGCGGGCGTGTCCTCGTGCACGCTGTACGGCACCGAGCTGTTCGCCGAGGTGTCCAACGTGTACGTGAACGTGGCGCACTTCGTGGTGACGGTGGTGCTGCTGGTGGCCATTACGCTGTCCGCCCTGCTCGTGGACCACATCGGCAGGAAGCTGCTGCTGCTGCTCTCCCTCACCATCATGGCGGCGTCCTCCTTCGTGCTGGGCCTCTTCCTCTTCTTGAAGGACCTGCACCGCGTGGAGAACTATTTCATGTACCAGTGGGTGGCCGAGGTGTTTTGCGTGGTACTGTTCACCTTCGCCTATGGCAGCGGCCTGGCGCCCATCGCGTGGGTCACGCTGGGGGAGATCTTCAGTCCACAGTACAAGTGGCTGGGCGTATCCATGGCCTCCATGGTACTGTGGTCCTCCATGCTGGCCGTGGAGGTGATGTTCCACCGCCTGCGTGTCGCCGTGGCCACCGGCGGGATCTTCTGGATGCACTGCGTGGTGTGCGTGGCCGGCTACATCTTCGTGCTGGTGTGTTTCCGTGAGCTGAAGGAGCAGCGCATCGACAGCATCACTAAGTCCTTCGTCAAGAAACACGACAGTCTGATCGAGACGTTCATGGCGCGCGTGTGAGATCCAC
>NC_059277.1:5482500-5485000 GCF_017591435.1 Portunus trituberculatus
GCTATTTATTGACAACTTTAACGGCATAATAGCTCTTACTCTCTTTTTTCACAACACTTTCTGCAACATTTCGAAAATCTTACGCAGTATCTTAATAGTGTATTTATAACCTTATTTGTACGCCAGCACTTGATTCCTTGCCGATCCCGCCAATATTATTATCTCAGTAGCAACAGCTGACGTCGGGCGGGTGAAGGTGTGAAAAGCATGGGGGGAAGGAAAGAGGGGGTGAGGATGGGGAGAGAAAGACGCCATAAACAGTTGTGGCTAATGGCGTGTGTGTGTGTGTGTGTGTGTGTGTGTGTGTGTGTGTGTGTGTGTGTGTGTGTGTCTTGTGTGTACAGACTGTGTGTGTGTGTGTGTGTGTGTGTGTGTGTGTGTGTGTGTTGTGTGTTTGTGATGTGTGACTTGTCTTGTGTGTGTGTGTGTGTGTGTGTGTGTGTGTGTGTGTGTGTGTGTGTGTGTGTGTGTGTGTGTGTGTGGTGACGCTCTGATGACAGAGAGGGACGGGGCAGACTAAGTAGGGAAGGTCAAATGGATGGGGGGTATCATTAAGACTTAATTTTTGACGTGGTTGAACCAATCAAAGGAGACCTGAAGCCTTCACCTGGTGTTGGGCTACCGGGATTGGCAAGGAATGAAGTGTTGGCGACTGTACGTACGTTATGTCTAATTCCATTTTCTAATTACTCTTTTCATAGTATTTGGACACTGGTATGATTTCTTTAAACTTCCAATGAAAAATATAAATTAGTCTCCTTTTCCTTTGTATTTCCGTGCGTTGTGGAGCGAAATACTGCAACCTCTGCACATAAACGTCTTCCCTCCATCATTGCTATCCATCGGACTTCACACGAGGAGGTCTGAGCGTGCGAGTGTATGAGCTAGTCCTTGTAATCCCATCTATTTTAACACTTGAGTTCTTCCCGCTTGTTTTCAGCCGGGCCAATTAGAACTTGAATTAGAGAGTAGGAGAGGAAGAGCTGATTGCTACTCTGGAGGTAATGATAGGTGCATGGAAGGCGTGTGAATGTGTGTGTGCGTGTGTGTGCGTAGGAAGGTCAAGGGGAAGATAGATCATTATGGGAGTTTATGAAAAAAGGTGAAAGGTAAGCTTGATAAGAGGCTGTGAGGTCATGAGGAGGGAGGAGTGAGGGATGAGTGGGGAGTCAGGTGGGTGTTTCAGGAAATGAGGCACTGTTAGATGAGCTCAGGTGAAGCAAGGGGAGGGAGGCGTGTCCGGGAGAGCAAAAGGGAGGAAAAAAAATGAGGCGGTTTCAAGAAATAGAAAGTAAGAGGAATAGAGATTTTAGTGAGATTTAAAAAGAAAATTAAATTAGATAAATGGAATAAGGCAGACAAATGGAGATAAAAGGAAAGGCAAGAATAAAGGGAAGGAAAAAAACCGAGATGAATACGTTTTTAAAAAGAATGGAAGGAGGAGAAGGAGGAGGAGGAAGAAAAGGAGATGGGATGGTTTTTAAAAGAGAAAAAAATGTGAGAATAATAAAGAAAGAAAGGAGGGTGCTGATAAAGGCCCCGGAAAATAGAGAATGGAAAAATACACGAAAAATATGAATAAATAAAAAAATAAGAGGAAAATAGAAATACTTTAGACCTTGATCGAAAATATAAGCGCACTTGAAGGGAAGAAGAAATGAAAGTAAAGTGGAGAAAGAATGAACGGAAAAAGAAGCTGGGTGACGTTGATTAGAGAGAAAATAGGCGAAAAAGAAAGGACATGGAGCTCAATTCAATAATGCGCGACTCTCAAGTAGGCAGCGAGGGTGGACGGGGCGGGGCGGAGCTGGAGGGAGCAGTAAGGGGTATTGTTAGGTCGCTCTGCAGGGAATTAAATCAAGGGTTGGACGAAGAGACGAAAGACAAATCACCCAATGGAAAAAATACTACAAAGGAAAGTCTGAGAACGGAGAGGAAATTAAAGGGAAGGATAGAAAAATAAGGCAAGAAAAAATATAGTTTGTTGTGAATATTTTAGTTGTTATTGCTGAGGAAAATGATAAAATAAATGCCCACCTGAGAGAGAGAGAGAGAGAGAGAGAGAGAGAGAGAGAGAGAGAGAGAGAGCATTAAATTTTGATATGAATAGCACCTACACTCACAAAGAAAGGCAAGAAAAAAAAAATTAAAAGAAATAGAAAAAAAAAACTTCGAACTCAATTCTCATATTCCTGAGTTAAAATTTTATTCAATATTCCTTAAAAGATTGAAATTGACGGAAAAGAAAAAGAATATAAAAGAAAAGAATGGAGAAAGAGAAAAATAAGGGAATCAGAATAGATAAGGATAAAACTAAGAACACGGAGGATAAAAGAGAGAGAGGAAGGAAGATGAAAGGGAGAGAGGGTAAAAAATAAGGAAAGGCGATAAAGATTGAAAGAATAATAAAAAACGGAAAAGAGGCAAAAAAGAGAATGAATAGGGAAATAGGATAGAAAATGAAGAATAAATGTATAAATGTATGCATGTATAGAACGAT
>NC_059277.1:5490000-5495000 GCF_017591435.1 Portunus trituberculatus
GAACTTTGCACGTAAACACCCGCCATTAGTGTTGAGTGAGCCGCGTCCGATCTCTACACGACTGGACCATCACACACTGCACTACCACACCATCACACCATCACACCTGCACCACCACACCACTACACCATCACACCATCACAACTGCACCACCACACCATCACACCACCACCACACCATCACACCACCACACCTGTCAGACTGTCGCAGGTATAACAGGTGTTTTCAGGTGATGTTAGTGGTAATTTTTGCTTCCCTGCCTCGTGTTGTCTTTATTTGCCTTTGCTTGACTGGGAGAGTTACATAATTAGTCACTTCTAATATGAATATTTTGTTTAAATTATCCTCACCCAAACAGTGTCTTCTGGTGTTTACTTTCCTGCGCTGTCTTATTCATATTATTCTTCTTAAAACGTCTTTAATTTCCTCTTTCAAAAATATTTCTCAGGTTTCTATTTTTCTATTGTTAGCAGTTTTGATTTTCTTCACCAAAACAGTGTCCCTTCCGGGTTGCAGTTTCATGGCGCAAACACAATATTTTTCTCTCCATCTTTAATTTTCTGTATTTGGCCACAACAATTATTTTTAGTCGACGCTCCTCTGGTCAAATTCAGGTTTCCTCTGGTATACGTTTAATTTTCATTTCCTGAGACAAGTTCAACGATTCTTTCTTTTTTTTTTTCCTCAGTCACCGTTTTCTGTGTACAAAAACAACCTCTCTGTTACCAATTTTACCAGTTATTAGTTTCTCTTCACTAAAAACACCCTTCTTTTTTTTTTTTTCAATGTGATATTTCTTTCCCTTTAATAATGCGTCTTCAAAATTAAACATTTTTCTTACCCCTTGCTCCTCTCTCCCATATTACTTTCCATTTCTCCACTCTCGTTCCTCCCGTTACCAATGCATTTTCAAAACCAAACACAATTTACCCCAGTTCCCATTCCACCTTTCCCTTTACCAGGACACAAGCTCCTTCCATTTTCTCCGAAGCTAAAGGCATTGTTTCCATTTTCCTTATCCTGATGCAACCTTCTTTCCTCTGATTTTAATCCGAGCTCGCCAACCAGCTTACCGCGTCCCTTTTTATCTCATTACCGCCCTTGTGTCCACCGTCACTCTTATCGCCAAACAGCTCTACACGCTTTGCCTCGTACTCTTCAAACGCCTCTGCGCTTCACCTCCACTATCTCAAAAGGCTTTATATACATTTAAACGAGTTTTTTTTTAAGGTGTTTTTTGATTCTAGAGGCAGTGACAAAATTTCTACATTATTTACTAGAGAAATGCGCTTGAAAACCACGCTTGAAAACCACGCTAATCATCTCAATAACCTTTGAAAATAGTCGTGGTGAGAGAGAAGAGCAATTTTTAGGATGTTTTTACGGCTTTATAGAGGCAGAGTGACAAGATGTCTACATCTTTTACTGGAGAAACACTCTTGAAAACCCCGCTTGTCATCTCAGTCACCTCGGAAAATAGTCGTGGTGAGAGAGAAGAGCGATTTTTAGGGTGTTTTTACGGTTTTAGAGACAGATTGATGAAATTTTTACATTTTTTACTGGAGAAACACTCTTGAAAACCTCGCTAATCATCTTTGTGGCCTTGAAAAATAATTTTGCTGAGAGAGCAAAACGTTTCTGAAGACCGACCATTTTATCTCTGTGTAGCGTCGCCTTCAAGTCCAGCTGAGTACACGCCGTAACCTGCGCGATCGCCCCCTCTCAGTGAAAGACGCTTGTTTATAGGGACATGCACTTCGTTTTCTATTCAGCGCGGTGAAGTAGGACGCTTCTAAACCAGACAAAGGCATTCAGGGATAAGAGGGAGGTGTTTAAGATTTATTTTTAGCCCATTGTAAGGAGAGAATGACCTCAAGGATTTCTAGGAATGTTTATGAAGGTAGGTAGCTAGGTGATCTAATCTCTCTCTCTCTCTCTCTCTCTCTCTCTCTCTCTCTCTGGGTTTATTTACTCTACCCATCCGCTCCCTCCTCTTCCCTCTCTCCTTTCATCTTTGGTCCGCGTCACCTACATCGAATTCCTTGTTTACCTGCGTGGTGGTGCGCGGCTCTTCAAGTCCCTCAAGGTGATTTTTTACCTGGCCTCTCACCACAGCCCGTCTTGGCTGCCTTAATGCATTACTCTGGTGGACTTTAGCCAAGGAACTGCCTGTCATAACTCCCTGCGTGTCTGTGTGTGTGTGTGTGTGTGTGTGTGTGTGTGTGTGTGTGTGTGTTTCATTATTGTATCGTCTCTTTCTGTGTGTGTTTGTCTGTTTGTTGATGGGTTGGTCAATACGAGTGTTTGTGCGTGTCTGTTTTGACTCTCTCGTCTCTCGTCTCTCTCTCTCTCTCTCTCTCTCTCTCTCTCTCTCTCTCTCTCTCTCTCTCTCTCTCTCTCTCTCTCTCTCTCTCTCGTAAAGCGTTGGCCTAGGAGATGGAAGCAATTATGGGTAATACACTTTCTTCCCTCAGACAGTGCTGGTGCTATCGGCTCCCTGCTTGTGTGTGTGTGTGTGTGTGTGTGTGTGTGTGTGTGTGTGTGTGTGTGTGTGTGTGTGTGTGTGTGTGTGTGTGTGTGTGTGTGTGTGTGTGTGTGTGTGTGTGTGTTTCTCAGTATTTTTCTGTTGGCAATTATGAGAAAATGTGAGGTTCATGCATTTTTCATTCCTCCTCTCTCTCTCTCTCTCTCTCTCTCTCTCTCTCTCTCTCTCTCTCTCTCTCTCTCTCTCTCTCTCTCTCTCTCTCTCTCTCTCTCTCTCTCTCTCTCTTTTTTTTTTTTTTTTTTTTATTTAAACAAAACTTAATACAAAGGAACATGTACCCAAAGGCGCACTGTCGTGTGCTACCTATTCTAAGGGTACTACAATCTATTTCTCTACAATATTTACAAGACTTAAAAATAGATAATATACAAGATGGTCAGCATGCAAATGGAGCACTATTCGTTTCACTTCACTAGCACTATTCACGCACTGCACTACACTGAGTGTCACGTCACAAAGAGTGTCAGAGGAGTTGGCAGTGTCTGTCTCCACTTATGTGCCATCAGTTTGACACTGTGAGTGTTCATCTCCTGGACGTGAGGCACCGCGGCCGTGAACAAGTTCCACATCCTGGAGACGCGTCCTGCGAAGGTGCGTTGATGCTGACACCCGTGGGATCGCGGCACCTCTACGGCGTCACCACCATTGAGCACCGTTCTCGTGCTCCGTGCGGTGACTCTTAGAGGATGACGCAGCCCTGCCAGATGTGGCACTCTTTGCACCTGTGCCTTATGGAACACTACGATCGCCGCCACGTCTCTGCGGTGTTCCAGTGAATCAAGGGGACGCTCTCTCTCTCTCTCTCTCTCTCTCTCTCTCTCTCTCTCTCTCTCTCTCTCTCTCTCTCTCTCTCTCTCTCTCTCTCTCTCTCTCTCTCTCTCTCTCTCTCTCTCTCTCTCTCTCTCTCTCTCTCTCTCTCTCTCTCTCTCTCTCTCTCTCTCTCTCTCTCTCTCAAGTACTGAGTGTTCTGACTATGGATGAATTAGCGAATGGAGGAAGGTAATTGGCCCCTTGCGTGTGTGTGTGTGTGTGTGTGTGTGTGTGTGTGTGTGTGTGTGTGTGTGTGTGTGTGTGTGTGTGTCAGTATCACAAGTCCAATTACCGTTACGAGACCAGATGCATTTAGTGTTCCTGATGTGTTACTCTCTCTCTCTCTCTCTCTCTCTCTCTCTCTCTCTCTCTCTCTCTCTCTCTCTCTCTCTCTCTCTCTCTCTCTCTCTCTCTCTCTCTCACTGGCCATTCACTCCATTAAACTACAATAAACGCTCCTTGTTACTCTCATTTTTCCTCCCTCACTTTCGTCATTATCCAGCGAAATGAAGGAGTTTCCAGCGTGGTGATTAAGTTCATTTTGCCTCGCAGCTTCCACCATTTAACGGCGACGCTATGTAATTATCATCTGACGGTCTGTGGTGGAGAGAATTGCAGTTTTATTCCCCTACTTTGTGTCAGGAAGGTTGTTTCTTTTAGTTTCCCGATAAGTTTGGCTTCATTTTTTGCCTTTATTTCGTATCTGTAAGTTGTTTTTTGCCTTATTAGTTTGTCGAGAGGTTAGGATGATTTTTTTTCTTTTCGTCTTAACTGGAGAATTGTCGAAAAAATTGTCGAGTTAACATTTCCTCTTTCATATTGATAGAAAGTGTTCTTTTTATATATACGTAGTGTCATAAAAACTGCTATTCCGTTTGCCTCATTTTATTTTTTTTTCCGATTTCAAACAAAAAGAAAATGTTAAGAGTTGTATAAAGTGGGTTGGTTTAATTTTTTTCTTTTCATATCTGAAAAAAATGTTCTCTTATGATACGTCGGAAAAATGTTAATTAGCTTTCACGTGTTCTGTTTAAATAGAAGGAGATAACTTGGTGTTTCGTTTGCTGCAAGGATACTGGATGGGTTTCATTGCTCTAGTAACAAGTACAATAATGTTATTTTTACGTGTAGTGTGTCGCAAAAATAGTGTTTTTTTTCATTTGTTTCCCTTTATAAATGAAGGAAAAGAGATCCCTGTGTAGCGGATTGCAAGGATAGAGTAGATTGAATGCTTCCTTTTTGAGTTTGGGGAAAAAAACGTTCCCTGTATGTACAATATGTTGCAAGAACGCTGGAGTTTATTTTGGAATTCTTATTTTTTAATCAATGTTTTTGTAGAGCTTGTGGCAGAGATATTTGTTTTTATTATTTTGTGTTTCCGTGTCCTAAATCAAGTAAGTAATTCCTTTGTACTGTGTCGCTGGAGGATTACTGTTTCTAGCTTGTCACTCATCCATTATAAATAAGCAAAGTTGTGTGTGTGGCGCGGGGCAAGGGTGTTATCGAGCCTGGCCTCATCACCACACTTTTCTCCCAGCGAGCAGAGTCCAGTGGGTGTGCAGACTAGTGGAAGTGTGGAAGTGTGGACATGTGGAGGCCAGTGGAGATGTGTAGGTGTGGGAGTGTGGAAGTGTGGAGCCCGGTG
>NC_059277.1:5500000-5507500 GCF_017591435.1 Portunus trituberculatus
AATTAGTGAGGTCATTGCAATAACTGACTCTTAAGGAAGATGTGGCGGGAACTGTTTGTCTTAATATGTGACACGAGTTACTGATTTCCTTGTAGAATATCTTTTTTTTTTCTTTCCTGTATCTCTTTGTTCTTCCTTCCGTCCGTCCCTTCTTCCTTTATTTCTTTCTTGTTTCTTGTTTCTTCTTTCCAACACACCTCACGTCATCTCTATTTCACATTTTTGCTGCTGTCGTTGTTGTTGTTGTTGTTTTTCCTGTTGTTCCTACTCCTCCTTCTCTTTTTCTTCCTTTTCTACAAACACCACGACCACGAACACCATCTCCTCCTTTCTCCTTCTCCTTCTCCTTCTCCTTCTCCTTCTCCTTCTCCTTCTCCTTCTCCTTCTCCTTCTCCTCCTCCTCCTCCTCCTCCTCCTCCTCCTCCTCCTCCTCCTCCTCCTCCTCCTTCTCCTCCTCCTCCTCCTCCTCCTTCTCCTCTCTCTCTCTCTCCTTTTATCTCTCTCTCTATCTCTCTCTCTCTCTCTCTCTCTCTCTCTCTCTCTCTCTCTCTCTCTCTCTCTCTCTCTCTCTCTCTCTCTCTCTCTCTCTCTCTCTCTCTCTCTCTCTCTCTCTCTCTCTCTCTCTCTCTCTCTCTCTCTCTCTCTCTCTCTCTCTCACCACCAGCAAGACCATTCTCTCGTCCACTTTCTTCCCAGCTTTTCTATGTAATGTACATCAGCGTCCAAGAGTCTTTCAGTAGTCGTCTGGAGCTTCGCCTTAAACGGGTAATGGTGTTTGGTGTGCTGTGTTTGTCCGCGGCTGCCCCATAAGTGCCCTCCAGTGAAATGAGCGTTTTGTGTTTCCTTACCTGTTTTTTGGTAGCGAGTGTTGTGTAATGGTGAGGCTGATGCAACATTGATCAGCGGGAGAGAGAGAGAGAGAGAGAGAGAGAGAGAGAGAGAGAGAGAGAGAGAGAGAGAGAGTGAGTGTGGGTGGTGGGGGAGGGGCAGTGCTAGCATCGGTAATGCAATCAGAGTTATGTGTTTTCTACGTGTTTCTCATCTGGAGAGGTATTCTTCTGTTTATTTATTGAGTTATATGTTTGTCTATGCGGGATTGACTCTTAGATTGGATCCATTACGTTATTGAGTGTTGCATATCAATAATTGTATGATGGTAATGAAGTTTTGACCTTAATGTTCACACACACACACACACACACACACACACACACACACACACACACACACACACACACACACACACACACACACACACACACATCATTTGGTTATTGATCTCAACACGTACTGGTAAATATACACACTCCACTCTGCACACATAAAGACTTAATGATGTATAAAGACAACAACAACAGCGACTTTAGATCTCGGTATACAGCCTGTATGCGTCATAAAAAAAAAAAAAAACACTTACAGCCTTGGTGACTTGCCAACACACACACACACACACACACACACACACACACACACACACACACACACACACATACACACACACATACACACACACACAGAATATGCAGGTCACGCTCTTGTATAAAACCTGCACTTGTGAAATATATGATTACACATTTTGCATTTTTTTTTCTATTTTGAAGTTAATAAATGGAGTTGATCAATAGGGACCTGTGGTGATGATAAGTGACACACACACACACACACACACACACACACACACACACACACACACACACACACACACACACACACACACACACACACACACACACACACACACACACACACACACACACACACACACACACACACACACACACACAGGTCTATAATAAGAAAGAGACTGAATCCTTTTTCCTACTGCCCGTGTCTCGCCTTTCTTTTTACATGCAAATCAGAAAACTTTCCTTCTTTTTGTTATTCCAGATGCAAAAATCCCCGAGAGAAAAAAAAATAAAATGATGATAAAAATAGGACGCTTTGTAAAGTAAAATGGGACGGAATTAAGTTAGTGTCAACGTTAAAAGTACGTTTTTTTTTTTGGGGGGCTCTGAACGTTTTTCCATATTTCTTATCCTTTTTTCTCTTCCTTCCCTTCCTTTCTCCTTTTCAGTTTTTTTGTGTTTACTTCTTAATTTTATTTCCTTGTCTCCTTTCCCTTTTCCATATCTCCTCTTTCTTTTTTCTTTTATATTCTTTCTTCTCTTTTCTCTCTCTTTTCCATGTTCTCTCTCTTTTCTCAGGCATTACTTCTAATTTCTTCCTTTCTTCTCTTCTCTTCTTCATTTTCCATTTTTTCAGTTCTTTTTTTTTATTTCGTCTCTTCATTTATTTGCCTTCCTGTCTTCTTGTCTTACTCTGTCCCTGCAAATGAAGATTAAATGCTTTCTCTAAAACACCAAGGAAAAGGAAACAATCTCTCTCTCTCTCTCTCTCTCTCTCTCTCTCTCTCTCTCTCTCTCTCTCTCTCTCTCTCTCTCTCTCTCTCTCTCTCTCTCTCTCTCTCTCTCTCTCTCTCTTATTTTTCCTCTATTTCTTTTTCCTTTCTTTTAAGTTAATGTTATGTGATTCTACTTCTCATTTATCTATTTTTCTTCCTGTTCATGTTTTTTGTTCATGTTTTTCCACTCACCGCATTTCTCTTCATTTGCTTCGTTATTCATGGCACCATCAATCTTAGTTTTATTCATGGCGGTAGTCTTAGAGAGAGAGAGAGAGAGAGAGAGAGAGAGAGAGAGAGAGAGAGAGAGAGAGAGAGAGAGAGAGAGAGAGAGAGAGAGAGGTGGGGTTGGGATCCATTTTTACTTCTGTGGTCGCATTGTATAAAGTTTATTTCGATTTTCTCTCTTTTTCGTTTTACTTTATTTAATTTTTATATTTTGGCAGTGAATCTCCATAAACAATAACCTTCCCAGATCAGTTATTTCTTCCTCTAATTAGACAAACCACATCTTACCTCTATATTTACTATCACTTTTCGATAAGATTGTATTTTCACATATTCTGAAATTGCCTCTTTTAAAAATATATGTGAAAAAAAAAGAATATTAGTCTGAACGTTCATTTACTTTGCTCTTATTACTGCTTCCTTAAGGAGACTGTTTCTTCTTGAGGCAATATTGAGGTGAAAGAGGAGGAGGAGGAAGAGGAAGAGGAAGAAGAGGAGGAGGATAAATGATGGAGCTGCTTCGACTTTTTTTCCTCTCTTGCTTCTTTGGGAGAACTTATTATCCCTCTCTGCTGCTAGACATCTTGGGAGGCCGTGTGTCTTGAAAAGGAGGAAGAGGAGGAGGAGGAGGAGGAGGAGGAAGGGAAGAAGGGGCGGTAAGAAGAGGAGTAGCAGCAGGCGGAGGTGGAGAAGGATGAAAATAAAGAAGCCGAGATGATGATGCTGGCGGTGGTGGTGGTGGTGGTGGTCGAGAAAGGATCAGTGTATATAAAAATATCCTTAATTTCCAACACGTATTTTTCTTCCTCGCATAAGTTTCCTCGTTTATAAATTCATGACCTTACTTCGCGAGTGGTGTGTGACTCATTACCGTAAAAATAATTACTCCTGTGTTTCCAGAAATTACCACTACTGAAGTATTTTACATTTTTAAGAGTCACCACCGCCAATAGGATGCTTTTAATATTCCCTCCGTCTAATTCCGCCTGATTAGATCCCGAGATTAGCCCCAGACGCCACGTAAACACCCCTTCTGTAGCGCCAGCTGGGCCAGAGAGACGGCAGGAACGAGGCACAAGTTTTAATAATTGTCTGAGCTTCATCTAACCTGACATTATGTAGCGAAACAGTCCTGCCCTTTGCGTGGTGAGGGAGCACGGAGGGTCACATCACGGCTGCTTATCTAAGTGAACTAATTGGAGGCAGTGGTGGAGGGCATCAAAGTGTCGTGTATTCCTTTTTTTTTTATTGTGGTTTTGTAATTTGAATGCCTGTTTGTCGTGGTATAATTTTGCTATTGTTCTCTTGGGACATTTTGTTAAGTGGGTTGTATTTATCAAGGTTATGTAAGATATTTGAGTTAGCTTAGATGAGAGTGTAGTTGTGTTTGCGTCTCTCTCTCTCTCTCTCTCTCTCTCTCTCTCTCTCTCTCTCTCTCTCTCTCTCTCTCTCTCTCTCTCTCTCTCTCTCTCTCTCTCTCTCTCTCTCTCTCTCTCTCGTTGATTTATTGCTTTTGTAGATCGTTCTCTCATGCAACTTGTGGCGAGATTGTCAACTTTAAGAATCAGACGTGAACATGAATACGTCAGGCTTTAAGAAGTCTTCTACCACACCACCACCACCACCACCACCACCACCTTCCATTCTCAATTGTTCTTTTTCGACAAGTCTTCCTCCCTCCCTCCTTTCTTCTTTCTCTCCCTCCCTTCCTTTCTTCCTTCCTTCCTTCCTTCCTCCTTGCTTGCTTGCTTGCTTCTTCCTCATAGGAGTATTAATTGCATGGAACCGGGAAAGGAAACACACACACACACACACACACACACACACACACACACACACACACACACACACACACACACACACACACACACACACACACACACACACACACACACACACAGTTTTTATCCTCACCACTAATGGACAAAAGATAGGAAAACTCAATAATTGCTTGTCATGAAAGAAATAAGAGACAAAGATGAAAAAAAGGGAAAAAAGGGGAAAAATATATAAAAAAAACAACCTCACAATGGTTCTCAGAAGCTTTCAAGACTTCTTCCTTCTTAACACAACACAACAACAACAACAACAACAACATAACAAAAGAAGACAACAACAAGACCACTTACTTACTGACCCACCCAGAGAGAGAGAGAGAGAGAGAGAGAGAGAGAGAGAGAGAGAGAGAGAGAGAGATTGTGTATGGTGACTAGAGATACGGGAATGGAAAAAATATATGGGAGTGAAAAACGAATGAAAAATAAAAGTGACAGACAGAAAAATAAAGAAAGGGCAAACAGACAGACAGACAGACAGACAAACAGACAGACAGACAGACGAAAGGAGAGAAAAAAAGAAAGCAAAACACAAACTTAACTCCAGCACTAAATAAATGCAGTTAATCAACATCAAACGGTAATTTTCCAGACTGTTTTTCTCCTTCAGCCTTTAGAGAGAAAAAAATCCCATTCCAGAAGACTTTGGGGGGGGAGGGAGATGAAGGAGGAGCTTTAGGGACTACCTGGGGACGTGGCCTGTGTGAAGAGGGTCAAGGGAGTGGAGTGAGAGGAGTAAAGGAGCGTTAAGGAGGGAGTGTAAGAAATAGGAAGGGGTTTCACAGCGGAGAGTGTCATGGGAGTGGAGTGAGATGGATAAAGGAGTGTTGGGGAGAGAGTTTGAGGAATAAGAAGGAATTTCACAAGTTAGCGAGCAGCGGGAAAGAGTATTGGTTAGGTTAGGTTAGGTTAAATTTGGTTAGGAATGAGCAGAAGGTCAAGGGTGTGGAGTGAAGAGTAAAAGGAATGTTAGAAAGGGAGACTGAGTAATAGGAAGGAGTTTCAGAAGTTAGCGAGCAGCGGGAAAAAGTATTGGTTAGGTTAGGTTAGATTAGGAATGAACGGAGGCTCAAGGGAGTAGAGTGAGGGAAGTAAAGAAGTGTTAGGGAAGGAGTGGTAGAAATAGGAAGGAGTTTCACAAGTTGGCGAGCAGCGGGAAAGAGTATTGGCGACGAGTATTGGTGGTGGGACGAAGGGAAGGCACGTGGAGGAGAGATTAGAGGGGGATGAAAGGCATACTTGGGAGTCTTTCTTGTAATAAGGAACGGAGGAGCGTAGGCTGGGAGAGAGGAGAGAGGGGTGTCTGGTACTTCCTAAAGATATGTACCTGGAAACACGATAAGGTTGCGCTGCTTGTGTTGACGTGATGAGATGACAGGGATGGCATCTCGCATCAGTTGATACGAATATAAGCAATGAGAAACCCACGAGCGAGGGATGGAAGAGAAGCCCTACTTTTTGAAGAGCGAGGGGCTGGAAAATAAGCAGAGGATGGAGAGGCTGATTGCATGAAGAAAAAGAGATAGAAGATGAAGAAAAGGGGAAATAAAAGTCTGATTTCCGTAGTAGGAAATATTCTTGGGAGTCTTATAAAATGATCTTCAAGGAAACAGAAAGGTAGGGAAAAGTATCAGGTGTCCCGTTAATGGAAGAATAGATACAAGACCGCAGGGAAATAGACTGAAAAGGAGATAATGTATGAAAACTGTTTGTGTGATGAGGAACTTAACCCCTTCAGTACCATGACGCGTTTTCATATTCATTCTGCTAACTTAGGCGGGGGGATTGAAATAATGAAGAATGTGGTCATTGATCTTCTGACCTCCATAGACCCTTGCTAGTGTCAATAAAATCGTCTAATCGTACACAGATCTCAATGTAAAAATATGCCCCTGTACTGAAGGGATTAAAAAAATGAGAAAATTAAAGAGAAAATACTGTTTGTCACATCAGAGAGTGAACATAGTAAAAAAAGAAATATGAAGAAAAGATATCGCAGCAAAGATTAAGATATAAAACGCTTCAACATTCCAAACATAAAGGCATCGAAAAGTCAAAGAGGAAAATGTTAGTGAAATTGAAACAGAATAAACAGAAACACAAAAGGAAGATGTCATCACAAGGACTTAATTGATGGAGGAAAGAAATAATGAACATGAAAGGTTAGGGGAGAGTTTGTGAAGCTGTTGCAAGACACGCGGTGGCTCTTAAAGTGACGGTGATGACAAAAAGCAGAATGAGAATGATTAAAATGAAAATTATGATGATGAGGAAGACAAGGAAGAAAACGAGAAGGAGGAGGAGGAGGAGAAGAAGAAAGGAGGAGGAGCAGAAGGAAGACGAGGAGGAGCAGGAGGAGGAGGAGGAGGAGGAGGAGGAGGAGGAGGAGGAGGAGGAGGAGGAGGAGGAGGAGGAGAGATATAAGAAATTAAAGGGAAATGAGGTGAACAGAAACGAGTAGATAGGGGATTATCAAATGAGAGAGAGAGAGAGAGAGAGAGAGAGAGAGAGAGAGAGAGAGAGAGAGAGAGAGAGAGAGAGAGAGAGAGAGAGAGAGAGACAGACAGACAGACAGACAGACAACAAATAGCTAATAGAATGACGGAAAGGGTAAGATAAGTAAGAAACGACAACAAAGGAGAGAAGATTGAGAAAGGAAGGAAGACGAGGGAAAAACATGTACAAGAAGAAAGGAGAAGGAAGAGGAAGAGGAGAAGGAGGAGGAGGAGGAAGAGGAAGACCACACCCTGTTTTCTTGCTTTGGCTCTGATATCCAACTTGTTTTGAGAGTCAGAGAGAGAGAGAGAGAGAGAGAGAGAGAGAGAGAGAGAGAGAGAGAGAGACTGACTACGTAACTGTTGTTTTTTAGATTTGTGTTGGGGATGTAATGTGTGTCTGTGAGTTGCGATACCAGAGAGAGAGAGAGAGAGAGAGAGAGAGAGAGAGAGAGATTAATTTCACGTTTATCATCTATTTCTGTTCACATTTCTTTTCATTGAGAGTTCGTGTGTTGGAATTGATGAGATGTTCTAAAAA
>NC_059277.1:5515000-5525000 GCF_017591435.1 Portunus trituberculatus
TTTGCTTCACTTTGCTTTACGTTGCTTCATTTTGCTTCATCTTGCTTCATTTTGCTTTTGCTTCACTTTGCTTCACGTTGCTTCATCTTGCTTCACTTTGCTTCACTTTACTTCACGTTGCTTCACTTTGCTTCATCTTGCTTCATCTTGCTTCACTTTGCTTCACCATGCTTCACTTTGCTTCACTTTGCTTCACTTTGCTTCACTCTGCTTCATTTTGCTTCACTTTGCTTCACTTTGCTTCATCTTGCTTCACTTTGCTTCACGTTGCTTCATCTTGCTTCACTTTGCTTCACTTTGCTTCATCTTGCTTCACTTTGCTTCATCTTGCTTCACTTTGCTTCACTTTGCTTCACGTTCCTTCATCTTGCTTCACTTTGCTTCATCTTGCTTCATTTTGCTTCACCTTGCTTCACTTTGCTTCACGTTGCTTCACTTTGCTTCACTTTGCTTCACTTTGCTTCATTTTGCTTCATTTTGCTTCATCTTGCTTCATTTTGCTTCATCTTGCTTCACTTTGCTTCACGTTGCTTCATCTTGCTTCATCTTGCTTCACTTTGCTTCATCTTGCTTCATCTTGCTTCACTTTGCTTCACCATGCTTCACTTTGCTTCATCTTGCTTCACTTTGCTTCACCATGCTTCACTTTGCTTCATCTTGCTTCATTTTGCTTCACCATGCTTCACTTTGCTTCATCTTGCTTCACCTTTCTTCTTTTTGCTTCACTTTCCTCGATGTAAGAAAAAGAGAAAAGGGAAAAGGGATAAAAAAAAAGTGTAGCCAGTTTTTCCTTTCTCTCCTTTCCTTTCTTTTGTCTCTTTTTCTTCTCTTTGTTCGGAATCAAAAGGGAAGAGAAAGAAAAAGAAAGGAAAAAGTGAAATTATTAGATTTTCCCATTTCGGCTTCCGTTTATTTTTTTTTCTCTTACTTTTCTTCATCCTTTTTGCCTTTTTTTCTTTTCGTTTCGCTTTTTTTTTTTTTTCTCTCGTCAGGGAACTTGGAAACGGCAGTGCGAAGGAGAAACTGTTGTGTTGAAAGCTATTTGAGAGGTTGTTGTTGTTGTTGTTGTTGTTGTTGTTGTTGTTGTTGTTGTTGTTGTTGTTGTTGTTGTTTGTTGTAACTTTTTTTTCTAAGTCTTATTCTTATTCTTGCTTTTCTACATGTTATATTTTCTCCACTTTCTCTCTCTCTCTCTCTCTCTCTCTCTCTCTCTCTCTCTCTCTCTCTCTCTCTCTCTCTCTCTCTCTCTCTCTCTCTCTCTCTCTCTCTCTCTTTCTAAGTACCTAGGGTCTCTAACAACCACATTATTACCACCGCCTCTTAAGTTATGGCATAAGCGACCTTAAGTTTCCTCGCAAATAAGGTTTCCGGGCGAGGGACAAGGACGGCGGTGAAGTTCCACAAAGTTTCACAAAGTTCCACAAAGTTCCTCAAAGTTCCCTCCAGTGCCAAGACCTGAGGCGAACCTTGAAGTCCCTCTGGCCGCTTGTGTGGTTCCTGCACGTGTGGCGATGCTTGGATGGTTTGGAAGCGTGTTTTGAAGTTGGCCGTGCTGTGTTCTGGTCTGCTTGCCAACTCGTGAATGTTGGGCGTGGCTGAGAATCTTCGTGGAGAGATATAGGAAAGGAAAGTTCGTCTTGTTTTTGTTTTTTTTATGTAAGAGGGGAAACAGTCCAAGGGCAAAAAAAATGAAAAGGCCCATTTATTTTTCAGTTTCCTTACAGGTCAAAGGGTCAGTTGTAATAAAGGGAGCAATATCTTGAAACCTCCCTTACTTTCCTTCATTCCTTGTTTTCTGGCCGGCTTCTCAACTCATGAATCTTGGGCTTTGCTGAGAATCGGTCCGCGGAAAGGAAGGGAAAGGAAAAGAAAGAAAGGAAGGGAAAGGACGCACAGTTCAAGTCTTGCTCCACATTTACTCTCTCTCACTGCTTGGTGAACGAATAGACTCCTTTGTTGTCTCGCTGGCTGGTCAACTTATGAATGTTAAGGCGTTGACTGAGAATCTGTCGGTGGGAAGGGAAGGAAAGGGCGCACATTTCAAGTCTTGCTCCTTCCATTTCCTCCTTCAGTGCCTGATGGATAAACGGTCACCTTGAAACTGTTTGAGAGGGATTTGGGAAGTCTGTATAGAGAGGGGGGAGCCTTTCGGAGCAGTACAAGGGAGGAAACTCAGGGAGGAGAAGGGATTTCAGGGAAGTTTGAAGATGACGTGAAGAGAGTATTCAAGCACCCTTACACTCTTGAAAACTAATACAAGGAGGACGATAACCTTGCTGAATTAACGTCAGAAAAGAACCCAAGAACAAACTAACCTCATCTCACCTCACCTCATCTCACCTCACCTCATCTAACCTGACCTAACCTCACCTAACATCATTTAACCTCCCCTCACCTAACCTTAACTTAACCCATCCTAATTCAACCTAATCTAACCTAACCTAACCCAACCTAACCCAACCTAATCTAACACAACCTAACCTAACCCGAGAACTTTCAACCACTTGTGTCGGAAAATCGTAAGAAAATTCCTGGAGAAGTAGAGAGGACGGGAGCTTTATGGAGTGAGTGGATGGAATTGTACAGGTGGCGTGGGCGTGAGCAGCGTGGCAGGGTAAGAAGGTTGTGTCCGCCGCAGGATTACCAGGGAAGGCCGCGGATCTGGCTTGTGGGGACGCCGGGAAATGTTTATACACCGACCCTGCTCCTCCTCCGCCTCCTCTCTGGCCTCCTGCGTGTTAGGTGGATTTATTTCAGTGTTCCCTGCGCTGTTTTCTGTTCTTATCGGTCTGTGTTTCGCTGTGGTGTAATCTGCTTCCTGAGTAGTATACTATTGTTAGTGGTCCTCTTTTCCCTTGTGCTATATATAAAGTACTCCATCTCTTGCGCATTATGTTGTTCTGAGTATGTGTTCCTTGCGCGTTGTATAGATATTACCGTCACTCTTTGGGCAGTATACTCTTATTGCGCGTTGTTCAGATTACCGTCATCCTGCACAGTATGTTATTCTAAGCGCCAACGTGTTATGTTTCTCTTGCGTGTTAAGTGGTCTATTCTCATCGTTCATTGCCCAGTATTTTGTCCAGCACCATGTTTTCAGTAACGTTCGTTACACAAATAATCACACTATGGCCATCGCGCATGTATACAAGAAAACAACCATCTGTATATGTAGCGTCCAAGATCATTGAAACCAGTGTTTTGTAGTGCGGGTAAGTGTCGGTGGCATGTGAACCAAGCTTCCAATATCGCTCTTTACACAAATCACTCCAGCCATCGTGCATGTACAAGACCATGACCATCTCTATATGTAAAGTGTCCCAGATCAATTTCCCTCAAAGGTCTACCAGTGTTTATAGTGCGGATAGCGTAGGCGGCGTGGGAATCCAGCTTCCAGTACCGCTCGTTGCACAAATCACTCGAGGCATCGCGCATATACAAGACAACAACCATCAGTATATGTAGTGTCTATTTCCCTCAACGGTCTGCCAGAGTTCGTAGTGCAAGTAAGTGTTGGCGGCTCGTGGTGCGTGAGATGGTGTCTACACAGCGTGTAGATGACTCTTAATGTTCCCCGTGCAATATGTAAATTAAGCCGTAGGCAGCTGGGAGCAGAAAATCGTGTTGGCAGTTTTCTCTCTGTATATTCCTCCGCTTAGGGTGATTTGGGGCAAGATGGGTTGTATCTGAGGGGCCGAGGAGCGGCAGCGAGAAAGGAAGAGGAAGAGGGAAGAGGAAGATGGTCTAGGGAGGAGAGAATTGAGAGAGGAAAGGATAAGATAGTAGAGGAAAGGGGAGGTAAGGAGCATGATAGTTTAGGGAGAGGTGGAGGGGCAAGAGAGAGAGAGAGAGAGAGAGAGAGAGAGAGAGAGAGAGAGAGAGAGAAGGAGAGGGGAAAGAGAGAGATAGATCGAGGAGAGACGGTAGAGGAAATGAGAAGAAATTTGAGGGAAGGACTGGCAGGGAATCGGGGAATGAGGGAAGAGAAAGAAGAAAAGAGGGGGAAAAAGAGGAAGAGGAAGAAAAAGAGGAAGAGGAAGAAGAGGAGGAGGAAAAAGAGGAAGAGGAGCTAAGAGAGACAAGATTACCTCGTCTTCATGTGTGTCAATGGTCGTCTGTCTTTCCCTTCATCCCTGCGCATTTCCTTCTTCCTCCTTCATTCTTTCTTTTATTTCTCTCATTCCTCCTTCTTTCCTTCTTTCATCCTTCTTATTTTTCCTTTCCCACCTCACTGTTTTTTTGTTTTTTTTGTCTTTTTCATTTCTTTTCGCTATGTCTCGTCTCTCTCTCTCTCTCTCTCTCTCTCTCTCTCTCTCTCTCTCTCTCTCTCTCTCTCTCTCT
The DNA here is from genome assembly GCF_017591435.1 of Portunus trituberculatus. NCBI lineage: Eukaryota > Metazoa > Arthropoda > Malacostraca > Decapoda > Portunidae > Portunus > Portunus trituberculatus. The sequence goes on from NC_059277.1 coordinate 5,519,342, forward strand.
CTCTCTCTCTCTCTCTCTCTCTCTCTCTCTCTCTCTCTCTCTCTCTCTCTCTCTCTCTCTTTCTCCTTCCTTTTTCTTTATTCCTTTGTTCCCTTTCTCTAATCTCACCTTGGCGTCTTAGATTAATCATCCTTTCTTCATTCCTTCCTTCGTTCCTTCACTCTCTCTCTCTCCTTCCTTTTTCTTTATTCCTTTGTTCCCTTTCTCTAATCTCACCTTGGCGTCTTAGATTAATCATCCTTCCTTCATTCCTTCCTTCGTTCCTTCATTCCTTCCTTTGTTCCTTCCTTCCTTCCTTCCTTCCTTCCTTCCTTCCTTCCTTCTTCCATCCTTCATTTCTTCCTTCTGTTTTTATTACTCTCTTCGTTACCTCTCCCTCCCTATACTAAACCGAGAGAGAGAGAGAGAGAGAGAGAGAGAGAGAGAGAGAGAGAGAGAGAGAGAGAGAGAGAGAGAGAGAGAGAGAGAGAGAGAGAGAAAATGAGAAAAAAAAGAGGAATGATCGGAGAATGTAGAGGAAAATCTGTAGGAATTCCTCTGTAAATTGGTCATTCTTTCTCTTTTTTATCTTTCCTCACTGCAGCTCTGGAAGGGTGTTAAGAGGAGGAGGAGGAGGAGGAGGAGGAGGAGGAGGAGGAGGAGGAGGAGGAGGAGGAGGAGGAGGAGGAGGAGGAGGAAGGGAAGATAAGGGTAGTTAAGGGAAAGTTTGGAGGAAACGAGGTGTGTTTCTAGGAGGCAATGGAGGTAGAGGAAGGAGAAAAAGGAGGGAAAGGAAGGAGGGAGGGAGGGAGGGTAAATGTGAGGGGAGGAGGAGGAGGAGGAGGAGGAGGAAGAGCAGGAAGGACAAAGAGAAGAAACTGAAATGCATGTTTTAGTTTTCTTTCTTTATATATATTTTTTTTACTTTCTTTATTTTTTGTGACATTTAAAACCCATTACTTTTACATTATCTTTTTCTCTGCTCTTTATTCTTGTTTTTATTTTTCCATTATTTCATCCTTGTCTTTCGTTCTTATTTATTCTTTACTCTCTTCTGTCTCGTTCTTCTTCTTGCTCCTCGTCTTCCTGCTGAGGCGAGATAGGTGTAAGTAGGTGACATTAATCAGCAGGTATGATAATGGCGCTGGATTATCATTTGGTGTTCGTTTGCTGGTCGGTCTCTGCTGTCTCGCTGATTTATGTCCAGCCCAGCCACGCTCAGCTTATCAGAGTAACAAGTCCTGGCGCGGCTTCGAGTGTTCCTAGAAATAATATCCTGTTACATGCATGATAAATTGTCAGCTGAATTGGATGCTTGTAATTTTGTCTTCTTGTCTGTTGTTAATCCTTTCAGTACTGAGAAGCATTTTTACTTTGAGTTTCTGGATATAATTAGATGATTATATTTACATTAGGAAGGGTCTTTAGAGGTCAGAAGATTAATGGCTAGTCTTTACTATTCCAATCCCAACATAAGTTTCTGAAGCTGTGTATTATCACTAAATAGTAACCAAAATGAATATGAAAACACGTCCTGGTTCTGAAAAGGTTAAGTGTGTCTTCAAAGAGAAACAACAGCATTACTTACAAACCAGTGTTCGTAAGTATGATACCTCGTTAAATGTATGATATCATAATTTGAATTGAAGGTTTCATGTGAGAGTTCTTGTAGTCTTACCTTCCTGACTGCTCTTGAGTGTGAGCCAGGAAGGAAACCAGAATATCACTTACTTTAGGGTAGATAAAATTCATTCAGACATGGTTGGAATACAAATATGATTTCTTTCTTTTTGACGAGTTCAGTCTCCGTGACTATATAAATTTGTCGCCTGGAATTAAAATTGTGACTTGGTGCGTGGGAGGAGCTCTCGTTTGACTTTCTTCGTCTTCTATGTCAGAGCTGGTGTTATAATTTACTGCAAACATCCACGACTTGATTTTCTTGGTTTATGACAAATTCAACCTTCGTGACTGTCCTCCTTTGTCTGGTGGAATGGTATTTTCACGTCAGTAGGTAGGGAGGAGCTTATGCCTTTACTTAATTGCGTCTTTTACTTTATATATTACAGCTAATCACAAACATGCTTGTAATTTTATGCCAAACGCTCTTGAAAATGTCAACAAGTGAGTTGATCTTGTTCTTGTTATTCCTTTGTGTTCCTTTGCAGTCCCGCGTCAATGAGAGGAAAGAGGTAGATATTAATGTGCGATAAATCATATCAGTATACATGTGTCCTAACACTTATTGGTGTCTAGCGGAAGTTTTTACTCACCTGACTGGCTGCCTTGTCTAGTCTTGAGAGAGAGAGAGAGAGAGAGAGAGAGAGAGAGAGAGAGAGAGAGAGAGAGAGAGATAGAGTAAATATAAATAAACCTGCCAACTAACAAATCTAACTCATCCAGCTGTAGCCATACCTAACCTAATATTGACACACGCTCCATAAATACGGACTCCACTGACCTATTGCTGGAAACTGAACAACGTGGCGATACTTGTTTATACGTTAATGAATCATATTTTTTACGGTCCATTAATAGTCATGACTTTAACGTAACATTGTGAACTTGTGTGTATCAGCAGGCATAACGAACTGTGGCGGGCAAGGAACATTTATCAGTCTAATACTTGTGGTGATCAAGAGAATAGAGACACGGTTAGAAAGTTGTATTATTATTATTCTCTCTCTCTCTCTCTCTCTCTCTCTCTCTCTCTCTCTCTCTCTCTCTCTCTCTCTCTCTCTCTCTCTCTCTCTCTCTCTCTCTCTCTCTCTCTCTCTCTCTCTCTCTCTCTCTCATCCATTCTTATTTTTTTTCCTACCTGTTCAATTAGCAACTATGATTTAATGCAAGTGTAAAGTCATATAAACTCGCACCTAAAATGAGCGGTGACTAGCAGAGAGATACTACCTCTGATAAGTGTGACCAGTCTAAGTAAAGGCACTCAAATGTCCCCTTATCAGACCACAAGCTTATGTCCCAGCACGTCTAACAAACAAGCCTCAGGTGCTGGCTTATGGAAAATTAATACCCGCTTGCGATTAGTTTCAGATTTTGACTCGCATCGTGGTGACAACATGACTTAACGAAGCACGGAACATCTAAGACTCACCTGCTGCTAATGAAGGTTTGCGTACCCTACCTGCACTCTACCTTACCTCACCTGGAGACTCGTGCGCTCCGGGTTTGCATAGTGGCGGGGTTTGTGCGGAGGAAGGCGCGATAAAGCAGCCATACGTGGTGGTGTTTTTATGAAGAAATTTATATGCCATGAAGGAAGGAGTGGTGGTTGTTTTAAAGGTGCGTGTGTTGAGAGGCCAGCCCTTTGCACACCTGGCCAAGGGAGTGATGGAGCTGTTCACCTGTACTAATTAAGACGTGAAAGGAGAGAGAAAGCGAGCGAGAGAGAGAGAGAGAGAGAGAGAGAGAGAGAGAGAGAGAGAGAGAGAGAGAGAGAGAGAGAGAAATAAATGTTAACTAAATATATGTCAATCTAATAAAAAAAACATTAATAGAAAAATATAACACAAAAAACAGTAATAAAGCCATAGGAATGTTACAGAGCAATTAAAACAAGTGATGCAGCAGAAACTGAGCCGCATAATGTATGAGTATTTGTGGCATTAGTGTATCATGAACTGAGGGGAAGCTATGACCCGGAGAATTGATGTAGGTGGAGTGTGTATGGCGATTATCAGTGGTGGCGGCTGCAACAGTGCGCGTGGTGTCTTGAAATATTGATGTCATTGATTGTTGCAGCTCGTATGGATTGCCGCCACGTGATGGGAGAGAGAGAGAGAGAGAGAGAGAGAGAGAGAGAGGGTAATAACAAAAAAAACTACTACTATTACAAATGAACTATCTCTCTCTCTCTCTCTCTCTCTCTCTCTCTCTCTCTCTCTCTCTCTCTCTCTCTCTCTCTCTCTCTCTCTCTGCCACTCTCCTCAGCCTTACCTTTACCAGCATGGGGCCGCTGTGGCTGTGTCGTTCGTCTTTCCTTGTAATTGGGATTTAACCTTTGATCGCCTTTGATTGGGGAGATTCATCCGTGTTGCTTCAGATCCAAGCCTCCTCCTCCTCCTCCTCCTCCTCCTCCCCTCCTTATTTTGTCTCCATTTCTGTTTTGCTGACGTTCCGATCCTTCTATTCCAGTGTTTATTTTCCCGACAGTTCTCCTTTCCTATTTCTTCAGGTTATTTCGTACTTTTATTTATTTTTTTTTCTAGGTCGTGGTGGTGGTGGTGAGGTGGTGTGGTGGTGGTGGTGGTGGTGTGGTGACAAATAGTGTTCTTGTTGTTGTTGTTGTTGGTGGTGGTGGTGGTGGTGGAGGTGCTTTTTTGTTGTTTTTCCTTTTGATTTTTGTTAGCAGTATTTAAACGTTTCATTATTTTTTGTATCTCTCTCTCTCTCTCTCTCTCTCTCTCTCTCTCTCTCTCTCTCTCTCTCTCTCTCTCTCTCTCTCTCTCTCTCTCTCTCTCTCTCTCTCTCTCTCATTTCTAGTCCGTTACTTAGGTGTTGAAAGGAGAGCGTGTGAAAAAGTTCCATCAAAAGTTCCGGAAATTTTCAAATACGTTTCTGTCTTCACTTTTTTCAATCTATACATTTTTTTTAATTAGTTCTTAAAGTAAAGTAGATTCAACGAGAATTAGGTTTTTCTTTCAGTTTACCTTGAAAGTTAGCTTATGGAGAGAGAGAGAGAGAGAGAGAGAGAGAGAGAGAGAGAGAGAGAGAGAGAAGTAGAATTTTCCATTTACATCTCATCATCACCATCATCATCATAATCCAGGTATGGCCACCCTTCCTCCCTTCGCTCATTCAGAAACCTAAGCCTCTCTACCTCCACTCTCCCTCCACTCTCCCTCCACTCACCTCTCACCCCATAACATTAAGGGCACTCTGGCATCATTGCTCTCACTCTCCTCTTCCTCTTCCTCTTCCTCTTCCTCTTCATCCTCATTATCACTCATTTCACCGTCCTTTCTCTCCTCGCTGTTTCCTCTCTCTCTCTCTCTCTCTCTCTCTCTCTCTCTCTCTCTCTCTCTCTCTCTCTCTGGCCTCTATATAATCCTGCCACATTTTTTAAGGCATTTTTCTAAGGGATTTTTTTTTTCCCTCGAGTATTTTGTTGGTATTTCTCTCACACGCACGAATTTCCATACCATATTTTGTTCTTACTTCATTTTTATGCCCTTTATTTACTTCATATTACTTGACATTGGCGCCACCCTCCCCACACACACTTATAATCTCAATGTCTGTCTTTTTGTGTCTTTTTTTCTCAGCATTTTCTTCGTTTTTCTTAGTTTTATTTTTATTTTTTTTATTTTCATTTATTTACTTTCCCCTCCCATACTCCCCTCGTAAACCAACTCTTTCCTCTTCTCCACACACAATTTATTCTTTATCCCCTTTTCCCTTCTCCCCCTAACAATATTTCCCACGTTAACCTCCAACAGTCCCTCCACACCCACGCACTCTCCTACACTCCACGGCTCTCTCAGTTACTCCCATGCATTTCTGAACATTCCACACACACACACACACACACACACACACACACACACACCAGGTGGTGCAGTGGTAGCACGCTTGACTCACAATCGAGAGAGCCCGAGTTCGTTTCCCGGGACAGGTCAGAGGTCATTTGGGCAAGACTTCTATTCAAGTGTGTGGCCTCTATTCT
>NC_059277.1:5530000-5550000 GCF_017591435.1 Portunus trituberculatus
ATAGAGCGAGTTTGTTTGATTTTTAAGATAGCAGGTCGATAAGGCACATAGTTCACACTGAAAGCTGATGACTGCTATACTTTTGTTGTTGATCACGTGTACAGAGAGAGAGAGAGAGAGAGAGAGAGAGAGAGAGAGAGAGAGAGAGAGAGAGAGAGAGAGAGAGAGAGAGTTTAGTTTAATTTTGTCTATGCAATACACCAATTTCACTGACATATTTCTCAACATAGGGAATTCCTTTACGTTCCTTTCTCCCTCACTCTCCCTCACTCTCCCTCTCTTTCCCTCTCCCTCTCTCCACTGTTCATCTCTCCCTCTCTATTGCCGTCATCCGCTAAACAAACTCTTATTTTCCTCTCGAGCGGATAGGTTGGTTCCCTCAGCGCCTTGCATCCTTCATGAACCACAGGGGAGCGTGGCGGCGCCCTCAGGGGATCAGAGGTCACCTGGACTATGTATGGGGTCACATTTATCTTTGACCTTTGAGTGATAGACGAGTGCACAAGATAGTTATTTTTCACTGTAAAGAGAGAGAGAGAGAGAGAGAGAGAGAGAGAGAGAGAGAGAGAGAGAGAGAGAGAGAGAGAGAGAATGCCCTATATCGAAGGAAAAGGAAGAGAATAAAGTCAACACATCTCTATTTTTTCGTTTGCATTTCGTCAGTGTAATGTGTCTGCCTCTCGCGTCACTTCCTTTCCACTTCGCTATTCTGTTCTATCTTTTCTGAACCGTGAGTGAGCGAGAGAGAGAGAGAGAGAGAGAGAGAGAGAGAGAGAGAGAGAGAGAGAGAGAGAGAGAGAGAGAGAGAGAGAGAGACAGTGTGTGTGTGTGTGTGTGTGTGTGTGTGTGTGTGTGTGTGTGTGTGAGTGGGGCATCATCTTTGTATCGCCTCTCACTTGCATTCCACTTTTTTGCCTTCTACACTCATTCGTTTTCTTCAATGTTTGTCTTGTTTTATTGTCAATCATTTTTGTTGCTTTGTTTTATGTACAAAACCATTCACTCTTTTATTCTCTCTCCCCTTCTTTTTTTCTTTCCTTAACCCACTTCAACACTGGGACACATTTTTACCGTGAGATTTCTGAACGATTTAGACCATTCAATTGACACTAGGGAGGATCTATGGAGATGAGAAAATAAATGGCCAAAGTCTTCACTATTTTAATCCCCGACATGTGTTTGTGAAGGTGTATAAAATCACTAAATAGTAAGCAGAATAAATATGAAAACGCGTCATGGTACTGTGGTGGGGTTAATATTTTCATCTTTTACTTTTATTCTCTTTTCCCTTCTTTTTTTCCGGTATTTTCAGCATATTTTATAGATACGATCCATTATTTATCGTCTCGTCCCTTGTTTTTCAGCAATCTGTTGATTTAGTGTATATTTTGTTTTAGCAAACTCTTCAGGAAATAATATTAAGCTTCTTTGGTACTCAGTAAGCTTCTTAACATACTAATTTTCCTGCGAACCTCCTTCATCCTATCATCATAATCACTGGGAGCCTTAATGCGCACCCTTGGGAACGCCTCTTATCCTATTACACGAGGCATCACTTCAATATTCCTTCAATTTAATGTACTATATATTTATCTTGTATTCTTGCTCTTTTGCTCTCCACTATTGACCACCACCAGCGCCTTCTCTGCCTCCCTTACTCATTTTTTTTTTCTCCATCTCTCGCATACTGTTGGTCTCATTTGAATATTCCTCTTAATTTAATGTGTTGTATATATTGTGTTCTTTTTATCTTGTCCTACATCTTGAGCACATCTCCATCTCTGACTCGACTCTTCTTTTTCTCTATTTTGCTCTTTCTTGAATATTCCTCAAATTTAATATGCCACAAACTTCTCTTATGTTCTTGCTCTCTTGTTCTTCTATTATTCTGAGTATCACATCCTTTCTGACTCTCTCTCTCTCTCTCTCTCTCTCTCTCTCTCTCTCTCTCTCTCTCTCTCTCTCTCTCTCTCTCTCTCTCTCTCTCTCTCTCTCTCTCTCTCTCTCTCTCTCTCTCTCTCTCTCTCTCTCTCTCTCTCTCTCTCTTTCCTATTCTTGAAATAACCAATTTTTCTGAAAGCGACACATACACGTACGTACTCAGCAGGAAACCTCGACTTTCGCTGCGTTCTCAGAAGTCCAGATGAGAATAAAAGTGAAGTGAATACCATCTGCGTCCCCCTCCTACTCCTTCAGCCGGTCCCCTTGAGTGCGCCTTTATTATGGACATTGTATTATTCGCTACAATGTCGTGAGGGGCGGAGAAGTGAGTGGCCTGGTTCCCTGCTGCTTTGAACTGGCCGACTGACTGACTGGCATGTGTGTGATTGACTGATCTCTGTGGTGGCTAGGTGTGAGGCAGTAGTGTGGCTTCTTGACCTGTTTGTGTGTGTGTGTGTGTGTGTGTGTGTGTGTGTGTAGGTGTGGTGGTGATAGTGTAAGATATGTAGTTGATGTGTGGTACATATAAATGATAGTAGAAGTAATAGTAATAGTAATAGTAATGGTAGTATTAGCAGCAGCAGCAGCAGCAGTAATATCAGTGAGTGGTGTGGCGTGCAGCATTAAGAGCACTAAGCAATCAGTCCCAGCAAATGAGAGACCAGCCTACACATACATAACTACATCTCGAGGCGATCATTCCACACTTAAGCCCGTAAAAAATGATCCCAAATTGCAAGGAGGTGGAGAGGGAGGCAGTAGATTCCCTCACCAGTCAGCCAGCCAGGTAGTCAGGTAGTCAGGTAGTCCACACGCTGTAACTTAATCCCGCGGCCAAGAGAAGGACTAAAAATACACTGGCACAGCAAACACCGCTCCTCCATTAGTGTGTGTGTGTGTGTGGCGCTGTTCGCATTCCCGCTGCCTCTTCACCATTCCAACTACCTCGATCACTATAAAGTACGGAGCGAGAGATTTGAGCCTTTCTCCTCCTCCTCCTCCTCCTCCTCCTCCTCCTCCTCCTCCTCTCACTTGTTGGGCGTTAGAAATCGTACAGGTGGTGGTGGTATTTGAGAAAGAGGAAGTGGGAGGGAGGATTTGACAGATTCAGTGGAGACACGACACGACTCCTTCACTGTGGAGAGGAGGAGGAGGAGGAGGAGGAGGAGGAGGAGGAGGAATGGAACTGAATAGAAAGGAAAAGGCGAAGGGTGAAGAGCATACAAGAGAGGAGAGATGTAACTTGGACAGGAAAATGAGGGTGAGCAGAAGAGGGAGGAAGGAGAAGGAGGAGATGGAGAGATGAAATAATGCAGGAAGAAATAAAAGGGAAAGAGCAAAATGAAGAAAGAAGTTAGATAGAAGAGAGTGGAGTAGTGAGCGGAAATGAAATGAGATGAGTAGAGGAAACAAGTAAGAGAAAAGAAAAAAAGCGAGGAAGAGTGACGTAAGACAGAGAAAAGGAAGAAGACGACGTGTGAGAAATATAGATAGATAGAATAGAAATCTGATAAAGTAAATAGAGTAAAAAAATAAATAAATAACAGTAGAAGCAGAGATGAAATAAAATCAAACGAGTTGACGAAGGATGGGAAAAAATAATAAAGAATAAAAAGAATAAGAGATGTAGGAGGAAGAAAGGGAGGAAGACAGAGTAGAGTAATCAGTGGCTCTTGTCAGCTAAGACGTCGTGCCTTGGGGCCTCACTTTCATCCCGTCACTCTGCTTTGTTTGCACCAAATAGAGTATTTAAAGCGCTCTGTTAATATTCCGACTCTTTCACTACTGTACCGGAGGACGAAGAGGAGGAGGAAGAGGATGGGGAGGAGAAGAGAAGGAGAGAGAGAGAGAGAGAGAGAGAGAGAGAGAGAGAGAGAGAGAGAGAGAGAGAGAGAGAGAGAGAGAGAGAGAGAGAGAATGGACGAGCGTGAAGGAAAGAAAGGAGAGGCAAATAATGGAGGAAAGGCGAAGGAAGATTTAGGTATTGAAATATAGAAAGAGAAGAAAGAAGAGAGATGATGGAGGAAGAAGGAGAAGAAGAGGAGGAGGAGGAGGAGGAGGAGGAGGAGGAGGAGGAGGAGGAGGAGGAGGAGGAGAGGAAGATGCAAACACGACTAAGGTGTGGGTAAGAGCTTGTGTCCAGATGAATTACTTCACAGGGCTCTTCCTCCTCCTTTCCTCCTCCTCCTCCTCCTCCCTCTTCCTCCTCCTCTTCCTCCTCCTCCTCCTCCTTCTCGTCTCCCCTCACATTAGAGCACCTTTGGGATCTTATTCATCCACATTCGTTCACTTTTATGACTTAGCTTATAAATTCATTGTATTTTCATTACGATAGATAGTGAAAGGTGTCTCATTCCTCCTGTTTATTGTTCATTAAGGAGTAGAGTGAATGACAGCGCTGCGGGAGGGAAGGCTTGTGTGTGTGTGTGTGTGTGTGTGTGTGTGTGTGTGTGTGTGTGTGTGTGTGTGTGTGTGTGTGTGTGTGTGTGTGTGTTTGGAGACAAACACACACAGTATGACACACACACACACACACACACACACACACACACACACACACACACACACACACACACACACACACACACACACACACACACACACACACACACACACACACACACACACACACACACACACACACACACACACACGGGAGCTGTTACTCGACAACGGCCGTTTCTGTATCAAAGGCGCCGAGGAAGAGTTTGTGTCTTTGATCACGGCATTCCTTCCTCCAACCTTCCTATCCTCTCTCCCACTCTTCCCCCTCTTCCTTCCTCCGGCCCTCCCTCCCTCCCTCCGTTCTTCCCCCTTCCCTGCATCAACTCCGCCATCTCCCATCATGCACTTGTCTTCTTTTGCCTCTTTGCCTCCTTTTCCCTCTCTGGTTCGTACGTGTCGCATCTCTCTCTCTCTCTCTCTCTCTCTCTCTCTCTCTCTCTCTCTCTCTCTCTCTCTCTCTCTCTCTCTCTCTCTCTCTCTCTCTCTCTCGTTCACGGCGTCACTCATCAAATATCAAAGTATCAGCGACATTTTATTCAAACACTGTTGGGTATTTTTGTTGTCATGTTTCTTTTCACCATTTTTTGTGTTTTTGTTTTGTTTTGTGACTTTGTAGTAGAGGAAAGACAAATAATAGTCATATTTGGTTCTTTTCTGTGTCTATATAGATTTTCTGCTATACACTTAATAACAGGAGAAAAATATCATGGCAGTAAAAATAGTTGATTCAAACATGATTTAAAACACACACGACTATAAAACAAATCCTCCTACTAATGTTTTTTTTTCCTTTTTCTGTCTCTATATTTTTTCTATTACACAATTAATACTAACAGAAAAAAATATATGGCGGTAATAAGAGTTAATTGAAGCCTCAGTTAAAACACACACGACTCGGAAAAACCCTTCTTTTAATTTTCCTACACTCAGTTTATACACGTATGAACGAACACTGGATCATAATTTACATGTGTGAACATAATAATACCTGGTGCAATCTTACCGCTTACTCCAGACTTATCTCATATTTTCACTACTCGCTATAAAACACACACATCAAACATTCTCCTGCTCCTCCGTCTACCAAGCGTGCACTTCTGAACACTGGATCGAATTACCTGTTCGTGCATATCAAGTTTAATCTTCCCTCTTACAACTCACTTGATCTTTTCTACCACAGGATGAAAGAAAAAACACACACTTCAAATAATTTCCCTTCTGATTTTTCGTGTCTCAGATTTCTCGGGTGAACAACTGAAGGTATTAGATAATCTCTTCAGTACCATGTCGAGTTTCCTTATTCATTCTGCTTACTATTTGATGATTTTACACAGCTTCAGAAACTTATGTGGGGGATTAAGATAGTGAAGACTCTGGCCATTAACCTTCTGACCTCCATAGACCCTTCCTACTGCAAATAAAATCGTCTAATCATATCCAAACAGCAAGATAGAAAGAAGTGCGTCTCAATATTTAAGGGGTTGATCTCACCTCTTACAATTCACTTCATTATTTTTTACCACGCGGTTAAGAAAATAAACACACACTTCAGTAAATATTCTTTCTGATTTCCTGTCTCAGATTACTCAGGTGAACAATTGACGATATTAAGTGTTCTGGCATGTCAGGTGTAATTTCTCCTCGTAACTCTTGACTTACCTGATTATTTTTGCCTGTTTGGAATTCATTATGAGCAAGTATGAGAGAGAGAGAGAGAGAGAGAGAGAGAGAGAGAGAGAGAGAGAGAGAGAGAGAGAGAAGGTACAGGGGCAGTCTTGTATTTTGAGTGATGAGTGTTGCATGTATTGAGAACCGATGAGAGAGAGAGAGACAGAGAGAGAGAGAGAGAGAGAGAGAGAGAGAGAGAGAGAGAGAGAGAGAGAGAGAACTAAGGAGGTACTACTCTCTCTCTCTCTCTCTCTCTCTCTCTCTCACCTGGTAACTTGAATCACAACATGTTTAGCGTCACAATAGTGAGACGTATGTAGCTACAGCAAACACACACACACACACACACACACACACACACACACACACACACACACACACACACACACACACACACACACACACACACACACACACATACACACACACATACACACTACTACTTTATTGCTGACTTTACTAGAATCGCAGGGTCAATATGTGGATAGACTAAACATTGGTGACGAAGAGGAGGAGGAGGAGGAGGAGGAGGAGGAGGAGGAGGAGGAGGAGGAGGAGGAGGAGGAGGAGGATGGGAGGGAACTTGTCTTGGCGTCTCCGTGGCTGGCAGTGACTAGGAATCCTCTCGACAGAATTACCTTGTGAAATTTGTGATGAAAGTTGCGTCGTCTGAATTTTGTTGTATTGTTTATGCATTGGGCCATTGATTTTACTTCAGGGGTTAGCGTGAGAGAGAGAGAGAGAGAGAGAGAGAGAGAGAGAGAGAGAGAGAGAGAGAGAGATGAGAAAGATGGACTACTCGTTAACCTTATTGGAATACTATAGTCACTCATTCTGCTGCAAGTACTACTACTACTACTACTACTACTACTACTACTACTACTACTACTACTACTACTACTACTACTACTACTACTACTACTACTACTACTACTACTACTACTTGTAAGAAAAAAGAAAGTGATCTCCCTCAAATATTTCCCCCGTGATTGAAATGTCGCCAGCCGCTGAAAATAAAATAGGATGAAATCTATGTTGTAATATTTCCCGGGGGTGGAAGTAATTAGGTTTTGATAAGGTAATTAGGGAAATGGAAACTCTCTCTCATTTTGTATTTGCCAATCATTTCCCGTCACTTGTTCTGCTTGGTCACATTTTATAAACAGTTATTATTTTTTCTCGCCTCAGTCAAAGTTGTTAAATATTTTCCCGCTATTTCAATTGTCATCAGTAGCACTTGATTTTAACACGATATTAATATAGTGTAGTAAATCTCTCTCTCTCTCTCTCTCTCTCTCTCTCTCTCTCTCTCTCTCTCTCTCTCTCTCTCTCTCTCTCTCTCTCCTTTCTTGTTTTTCTTTTTCCTCTTCTAACATCGACACACACACACACACACACACACACACACACACACACACACACACACACACACACACACACACACACACACACACACACAGCCGCAGTAACAGTAAGGGTGAGGCGAGCAGTGTTGGTCTCCTTGGGGTGTCTCCACGGAAGGTATGAGGGAGATAGAGTCAGACGTGCGTGATACCTTGCCGCTGCGCTCAACTCCTTATCCGCTACCACTTCGTTCTAATGGATCAGTGCTCTCTGGGGACTGACTGGCTGCACTTATCTGCCCTGGAAATAGTTTGAGAATACTTGGCTACTCTTTTCCCTTTTGACTTACGTTTCTGGAAGTTATTTTATTGATATTTTCTAGGTATACTCAGTTCACAAGCCAATGACTGTGCCCTTCGACATTACTCAGCGCAGTAACGTCAGGGAAATGAAGGAAGTGATGGATTATAATCATTACACCAAGCCTATATTCTAATATCATCTAATATCTCAGAAGCTTAGGAGTTATAATTAATGTCCCGCGGGAAATAATTAGCGGCAGACCTTATACGGTGCCAGTAGTTCCGGGTTGTGTGCCGTTCGCTTCTCCTTGATTATTCTCTTTAATGTGACCTTAATTTAACATTCGCCGGTGGAAGTTGTAGTCGGTGAAACTCTAATTGCCTTTTTTTTGTCCCTAGTTTGTTTTCAGGTTAAAAATAGCATCGGGTGATTGTTTGTGTCAGGGAGCAACGAGGTAAGGGTCACAGAGTAAAAGAGAGAGAGAGAGAGAGAGAGAGAGAGAGAGAGAGAGAGAGAGAGAGAGAGAGAGAGAGAGAGAGAGAGAGAGAGAGAGAGATTAGAGGGTGGGGGGGTGAGTTTCGAGTATATACAACGATGAGGTCGTAATGTATTCTTTGTTCTGTTGTTCACTTTGTATTGCTGTATGTATAATGGATGTTGTCTCTCTCTCTCTCTCTCTCTCTCTCTCTCTCTCTCTCTCTCTCTCTCTCTCTCTCTCTCTCTCTCTCTCTCTCTCTCTATCTATCTATCTCTATCTATCTATCTATCTATCTTTTTTGCCTTCCTTCTTGTCCGGTAGTACAGGAAGAGGAAGAGGAAGAAGAAGAGAAACTGTCTCAGAGCTCCTGTGTTTCCCTCTCTGAAGACAATTATTGCTTCTCCGCTTTTCCTTCCGCCGACACACGCACTAAAACTGATTCAGGAGTCGCTAACGCCTTTCCTTCGTTGTTCAGAAGTGAAGGTCGCTTTTCGAGGGCCGTGTTAGGGTGCTGAAGGAAAGGAAGGAGGAACGTAAGGCGGTGAGGAGAGGCGGGGTGAAGGAGGAAAGAAATGGTGTGTAACAGAGAGAGGTGAATAAAGTGTAGAAAATATAGTAGGATGGGAGAAGTAAGGATTAGGATATAGAGGGAAGGAGGATGGGAAGAGTATGGAGAAGGGGTGAGATGGTGAAGAGAAGGAGTAAGAGGAGAAGGAGTAGGATGTTAGGTTGGTGTACACATAAGAGAGAAAGAAGGGAGAAAAGAGGGGATAATGGAGGCAAGGAGAGTGAAAGGAAGAGCAAGGAAAGAATGTGAAGGTGAAAAGACTAACAGGAAGAGGATATTTGTGGCTAAGTGTGAGGGGTTCCAGGAAGGAAGGCAGGAAGGAAGGAAGAGACGAAAGGACGAAAAGAGGGAAGGTGGAAAAGAGGGAAGAAGCGAAGTAAGAAAAACGAGAATGAAGCAACACTCAACAAACTCGCGGAAACGTATCGCCAACTTTCCCGGCCTCCATAAGTACAAGGTTATGAAAATGCTGCACAAACTCACTCAAAAGAAAACGTGGAAACTGCGCCGCGATAATAAATTTGAAGAGGAAATAACATTCGAGAAATAACTTTGGAATGTCGGGGCGAGAACAACATTGCCGCGAGAGAGAGAGAGAGAGAGAGAGAGAGAGAGGTGGGTTGGTTTGGTACAATGACAACAGAGGACACACTGGGATTAGTCACGGGCCGTAACCTTGAATATAACAATTAAATGGAGAAAGAGAGAGAGAGAGAGAGAGAGAGAGAGAGAGAGAGAGAGAGAGAGAGAGAGAGAGAGAGTAAAACAGAAGCACAAATAAAATAAATGGAAGATAGTATTAAATGACTGAGGGAAAGTCAAACACAAAGAAACACAAACGAAACACAAACACCACCTAAGTATATTTCTTTCACGAAGCCTCACACATAAACCTTCCTGTAAAAAACACCCAACTTAACACCATATTAACGTAACACAACACAACATCAGTGGAATTAATTACTCAAACGAAATCTTGTGTGTGGGAGGAAATAAATCACTGGTGGGAGTTGACAGCTCACGAGACACAAGACAGCATAACAGAGAAACATAAATCCCTTCACTACCATGACACGTCTTATATATTATTCTGGTTAATATTTAGCGATTTTATACAGTTTCAGAAACTCATGTGGGGATTAAGATAGTGAAGAGTCTGGACCATTAATTAATCTTCTGACCTCCACAGACTAATCATAATATAAATAAGTCAAATTACATCTAAAACTCATGGTAAAACGTGCTTCACAGTAATCAAGGAGTTAAGAGCGTTAGCGGTGATCACCTATACGTGCCTATAGTTATGAGCACTTCCCCACACCATTACACACACACACACACACACACACACACACACACATTTCCAGCACATAGGGAAGGCCGTCTATCCCTTTGTTTGGAAGGTCCACTGTGCCGCTAGCACGTCCGCCCTTATCCCTCACGCAGGGAGACGCCACGCGGAAAACATCTCAATTCCCATGGGACTTAGAGACAAACTTTCCCCCCTCTAGGGTTGAGCTGGCTGGTCTGGCGGCTGTTTCAACACTAGGCACGTGTCGACGCTTTCATTACTGGCTTCATGCAACGAGGGAAGGCCGAGCGGTGGAGTGTGGGTGTCTAAGGAGGGGGCTGGGTGAAAAAGGACATCTGTGGCCATTAACCTAGGGAGGGGAAGGAGCATCGGGGGGAAACCTAGCATGGGAAAAGAGGAACCACGCGTGCAGAGGGTAGGAAAGAGGACGAAGTGGGCGGGATGTGTATTGAGGCGTGGTGGGAATAGAGGGATGGAGGACAGGAGGAAGACGCGACGAGAAAAGAAAGCGAGGAGAGTGACTGGAGGGGAAAAGATAAATGTTTGACTGGTGTTTTGATGTTTTAGAGACAAAAGGGAAGAAAGAAGGGAAAAAAAAGAGGGATATTAACCTATTCATATTCATCCTGCTTACTATTTGGTGATTTTTTAGAGCTTCAGAAACTGGCCATTAATCTTGTGACTTCTATAGACCTTTCCTAATATAAATAAAATCGTCCAATCATACCAAAAAATCAAGTTAAAAATGCGTCTCAGTATTGAAGGGCTCAAAAATACAACAAGGAGAATGACAGGACGACAAAACTTATCAAATTGTTTGAAGGAAGAAAAGAAGGAAGGAAGGAAGGAAAGAAGGAAAAAAAGACAACTAGCGAAACAAATCTAAACAATGACAGTACAGAAGCAACCATATTAACTTGTTTTAGAGACGAAATGAAGGAAGAAGGAAAAAAGGTAACCAACGACAATAATTAGACGGAAAAAAATGCTAAACGGTTTGTAAAGAAAGGACGAGCACGAGGGAGAAGCAAGAAGGGAAAAACAATTAAGGGAGGGAAATAAAGCGTTCAGTGGTGTGCTAGATTGTCTCGGAGCACAGCCATTGAGATAAGGAAGGTGATTGCGTTGTGATAGCCGCGTCTCGTATGTCACGCTATCCTGTCTCCTGCGTCGCCTTGGTTCACAGAGAGCCAGAATGCTTATTTCAGCTTCACTTACTTCTCTACGTTCTTGTGTTCTTAACCTCTTCACTACTAGGGCACATTTTTACCACGAGTTTTGTGTACGATTTGACGATTTTATTGACATTAGGAAGGGTCTGTGGAGGTCAGAAGATTAATGGCCACATACTCCACTGTTTTAATCCCCATATGAGTTTGAGAAGCTGTGTAAAATGCCAAATAGTAAGCAGAATGAATAAGAAAACACGTCATAGTACTGAAGGAGTTAAAATGGTTGTGCTGTGTATTCCGTTCTTGTGCGAAGCTGAGCAGTACAAATAAGAAAAGCCGAAGCAGCTAATGACTCCCCTCTCTCTCCTATCTCCCTTCTCTTTCCGTCTCCTCTTTCCCTTCTCCCTTCGTCTCCTCTCTCCTATCCTTCCCTCCCTTCTCCTCCCCTCTCTTTCCTTCCCATCCCCCGCATTGCCTTGAGACATCGGAACAAACATTACATTTATACCGTCATTACTGAGCTAAAGTGTGGCGCGATGACACTAAGTGAGGGAGAGTGTGTGCATATGTTGTTGGATAATTGCCCTGCATTTTAAACTTTATACTGCCACTTACAGAGGGAGGTGGGGAGAAAGAGAGGGAGGGAGAGGGCTGAGGGGAGTGAGGGGGGATTCGCAGTTCTACGTAAAATATATAATGTCAGTGTTAGAGAGCCTGCATATTTATTGAGAGAGAGAGAGAGAGAGAGAGAGAGAGAGAGAGAGAGAGAGAGAGAGAGAGAGAGAGAGAGAGAGAGAGAGAGAGAGAGAGAGAATAAAAACACTCATATTACAAAAGAAGTAAGAAAGCGTGAAATGGAAGAAGTTAAAGCGATGATACACACAGACACACACACACACACACACACACACACACACACACACACACACACACACACACACACACACACACACACACACACACACACATCGCAAACTCCCTTTAACTGCGGAGTGAATCTTTTAGCAGGATCGCGCGCACCACCCTTCAGGCAGCACTGCTCGCCGCGGGTGAAGCAGGAAGAGATAAGCTACCATGACTTCCTTTCCTCAATCCTGAAGGCGAGACTGTCGATGTGAAAGCCTTAGATTAAATAAGATAAGGAAGTTACATAGAGTCCTTTCATATCCTTCCTCTAATCTCTTTAATCCCTTCAGTTGTGATACACATTTTTTTACCTTGAGATTTGTGTACGATTTTTTATTGACATCAAGAATGGTCTATGGAGATCAGAAGATTAATGGCAACAATCTTCACTAGTTTTATCCCCCAAATAAGTCTCTGGAACTGTATAAGATCACCAGAAAGTAAGCAGAATGAATATGGAAACGCGTCATGGTACTCAAAGGGGTTAAAGGGAGACACAAAAGCATCCTGGGTTATAATGGAGGGAAGTAAGGATTGTGGTTATCTGTTTTCTTTCTTGTTTTGGTGCTACTTGTCCTGTTCATTTTCTTGTCTATTCGTGTCTTTCCCACGCTCTCGGTAAAGGTAAACACGTCACTCTCTCCCTTTATTACAAATCAAAACAAATGGAGAGGTCTATCTGTTTATTATCTTTAATGGTACTCGTTTTGTTTCATTTTGTTTCAGCCTTTGTTTATTGGATATTATTTTGGGTCCGCCGTGGCTCCAGTCAGCTGTGAGATGCAAGTGAGGCATGAGGCGTGGCCAGGTGTGTGTGAAGGAGCCGAGTGTTGTGTGTTATGGCGAGCCACGTGCGTGATGCTATTCATGAGATGCAGGTGATGCTGGTGGCGGTATTACCCGAGGCAAGGTCACGGGGAGCATGTTTTGTAGAGAGAGAAGGGGGGGGAGGGAGAGGGAGTGTTCGTCATGTTATCTTATTTGAGAGAGAGTAAGTTTGTTTTGCATGTGTGCGTGTAATGTTTACTGTTGTCCCTCACAGGTCGAGTTATGCTGTGATTTAAGTTGCCATAGAAACTTGTGGTAGTTTCGCGACGTTCCTTACTCCCTCTGGCCCTCTGCGACCCGCCGGCAACTTGAGACGTCCATCACTGGGTGCTATAGATGTATAGTGACGTAGGGAGTGTAGCGTGTACGTACCTGACCGTGTGAGCCTTGCCGCCGAACAGTGAGCGTGTGTGGACAGTGACGCGGCTGACAGTGAACAGTGAAGAGAGTGTGGTGCGGTGCCGAATGTCGCGCAGTCTCGCCAGTGTTGAGTAGTGACGCTGGGACTCAGTCACGGCACTGCAGTTCCACTGAGGCTCACAGTTCACGCGGCTGCCACTTGTGCCTGCCTCAAGCACTCTACCCAAGAAACACACTCCGCAGGACATCCTCCGGCCCCCTTTGTCCTGGCCCCCAAGAGTCAGGCGTCTCCCAGCTCCTCACACCAGTCCCCGATAAGCGTGTGTCCCCCTGGAGCGGGCATGGAGCGAAGCCCGCGTCATGAGAGCTACTCGCGCCGCACGATCAGCGACCAGGGTCCACAGAGCGGCCACGGCCCACAGCAGCACCTGTGGGCGCACGGCTGGTGGAAGAAGAGGGTCGTCAAGCGCACCTCGGCCCCCACCGTGGGCAGCAGCATCGGCTCCTCCGCCAGGCGCGCCGTGTTCCTCCGCAGCCGCAGGTCGTGGCCCGTCGAGCCGCGATACAAAAGAAGGTGAGTGAGCGACAGGTGTTAATGTGTTATGTCCAGGTGAAACCACAGCTGCTAATCTTCAGGTGAGGCCGCAGGTGAGCCTTACTTGAGCCATTGTTGTCAGACGTCACATGTGTGGTGGCCGGAAATTATATGTCATTCCATGTCTTACGTGGGTGTATAGGTAGTGTGGCGCAGGTGTGGTGGAGGCTGGAAAGTTGGCAACCTCTCGCCTCTGCCATCCGCCATCTGCCATCTGCCATCTGCCATCTGACCTCGCCTGGGTGATGTAAGGGAAAAGGCCAGGAGCTAATCAATGGACAAGAAGAAAAATTAGGGTTATTTTTTCCCCGAGGTGAGCGGCGCGTGGCACCAGCAAGGCAGAGACAGAGGCAGAGGCGGGGATCGGAGGAGCTGTGGCCTGAGGGGAATGGGAGGAGAGTGTGACAGGTGAATATTGAGAGGCGCTGATTGATTAAAGTTCTTATTCCTTTGTTAAGAAGATACAAAGATAGACGCACCTCACAAGTCGAATTCCTTTTGTTCCCTTCATCCTATTTTCCTCCTCCTCCTCCTCCTCCTCCTCCTCCTCCTCCTCCCTCCTCCTCCTCCAGCTACAGGAATGGACGGGTAGGGAGGAGTCTTCTACTTTGCTATCCTATCCCCCACACAAGCAGGTAGTGGAGGATAAGTATACAAACAGCATTGTAAGAAGCTCAAGGTCTGCTGTTGTGTGTCTTCCTTTGTATTCCTTTATGTTTCTCATCCCTTTCCATCCCATCCTCTTTTACCTTTCCCGTCTCCTACTCACACTCATGCACAGGTGTCCTCTAATTGGCTCAGTAACTTTCTTGTCTCATTTCACACTTACAACACAAGGACATAATGATGCAAAGTCTGATTGGTGCGAGTATTAACCCATTCAGTGTTGTGACTCGTTTTCAGATTCATTGTGCTTACAATTTAGTGATTTTATACAACTTCAGAAACTTCTGTGGGAATTAAAACAGGGAAGATTCTGATCATAAATCTTCTGGCCTCCATAAACTCTTGCTACGTAAATAAAATGGTCTAATCATATCCACAACTTAGGTTAAAAATGCGTCCCAGTACTAAAGGAATATTAACACCTTTAGTACCGAGACAAATTTTTCTACCTTGAGTTTGGGGTATTATATATTAGATGATTTTACTTACTTTATTTAGGAAGGATCTATTGACGTCAGAAAATTGATGTCCAGAGTCTTTACTATTCTAATCCCAATATAAGTTTCTGGAGCTGCTTAAAATCACTAACTAGCAAGCAGAATGAATATGAAAAACGTCTCCTGGTACGGAAGGGGTTAATCATTACAATCTGAACACACACAGAGAAAATGGAATGAAAATGAGAATAGAATAAGAGTAATCTTGTATAGACGTTAAATATTTGCTAGGAATTTTATAGATGATTTTAGGCTGTGAGTGTTCATGAAAAAAAATGTTGAAAAAATAAAATAATAGACTATATAATGAAGGGAAACCTACTCCAAATATGATGAATTAAACAAGAAGAAAAAAAAAATCTTAATCCACTCATGAAAAAAGAAAGGAAAAACATGAAAAGAGAATGAAAACAATGTAATGTGGAATATATTTTAAAAGAGTATTATAGTATTTGTAACTCAATGCGCTGAAAACACACACACACACACACACACTCTCTCTCTCTCTCTCTCTCTCTCTCTCTCTCTCTCTCTCTCTCTCTCTCTCTCTCTCTCTCTCTCTCTCTCTCTCTCTCTCTCTCTCTCTCTCTCTCTCTCTCTCTCTCTCTCTCTCTCTCTCTCTCTCTCTCTCTCTCTCTCTCTCTCTCTCTCTCACTAACATACAAGTTTTACAAAGGAAGGTAAGTTGCGTAAACTATTGCCTTTGCTCTCTTGATATTTCGCTCGGAGAGAGAGAGAGAGAGAGAGAGAGAGAGAGAGAGAGAGAGAGAGAGAGAGAGAGAGAGAGAGAGAGAGAGAGAGAGAGAGAGAGAGAGACGGGGGGTAAGGGACGAATGGGAGAACTTAATCAACGAAAAAAGGAGATTGCAACAGAACTCATTACGTTTTGAAGATTGACATGGACAACAATGGGGATCATATCACAGAGAGAGAGAGAGAGAGAGAGAGAGAGAGAGAGAGAGAGAGAGAGAGAGAGAGAGAGAGAGAGAGAGAGAGAGAGAGAGAGAGAGAGAGATTATCCTTTAGTGAAAGTTTTGCATTCCAATTCAACTTAAAAAGGAGTAAAAAGAAGAAGAAGAAGAAGAAGAAGAAGAAGAAGAAGAAGAAGAAGAAGGAGAAGAAGAAGAACAAGAAGAAGCAAGAATAAGAACAAGAACAAGAACAAGAAAAAGAAGAAGAAGGAGGAGAGACAGAAGAGGAGGAAAAAATGAAGATGAAAAGAAGATGAACAAGAAGAACAAGAACAAGAGCAAGAACAAAAAGAACAAGAGCAAGAACAAGAAGAAGAAGAAGAAGAAGAAGAAGAAGAAGAAGAAGAAGAAGAAGAAGAAGAAGAAGAAGGAAAGAAGAGGATACGATGATGATAATGTTAAGGATGACAGACGGGGAAGAAAATGAAGAAAATAATGAATAACAAGAAGAAGAAGAAAACAGGTGGATTGGGAGAAAATAAGAGAAAATGATAACCAGAATCGTGTGTGTGTGTGTGTGTGTGTGTATGTGTGTGTGTGTGTGTGTGTGTGTGTGTGTGTGTGTGTGTGTGTGTGTGTGTGTGTGTGTGTGTGTGTGTTTCCAGTAACTGTATAATGCAGGTAAAGTTGTTAATTGGTCAGTGTTTAGGGCAATGAAGCAAGTAATTGTTGTTTATGTTGTTGTTAGTGATAGTGGTGGTGGTGGTGGTGGTGGTGGTGGTGGTATTATTCTTTCACTTTTTTTCCATGTTTTTGTTTTGTTTTTTTCTTATTCCTATTTTTCTTGTACCTGTTTTTCTTTTCTTTTTTTTTAATCTTCTTCTCCTTTAATTTTTCCCCTCTTCGCTATCTGTGACAATTCCCTCACCAATTCTTGCATCTTCTTTATCTCTTTCTCTCACCATTCCATCTTGACACTTTTCCATCTCTCCTCTCTCTCTCTCTCTCTCTCTCTCTCTCTCTCTCTCTCTCTCTCTCTCTCTCTCTCTCTCTCTCTCTCTCTCTCTCTCTCTCTCTCTCTCTCTCTCTCTCTCTCTCTCTCTCTCCTTTATTCATTTTTCCCTTCCATGTTTTCTCTTTTTAAACCAAGCTTGTTTTTTTCAGTTTCCAGTTTTCCAGTTTACATGACGCTCGCCTTTTTCCGCCCCTCTAACTTTCCTCCCTCCCTTCTCTCTCTCCCTTTCTCTCTCTCCCTTCCTTCCTTCCTCCTTCCCTTCCGTGTCTCCTTCTCTCTCACCCCTCCATACTTCCTTCCTTTCCCTCTCCTCGTTCCCCATCCATTTATCCTCTCTCTCTCTCTCTCTCTCTCTCTCTCTCTCTCTCTCTCTCTCTCTCTCTCTCTCTCTCTCTCTCTCTCTCTCTCTCTCTCTCTCTCTCTCTCTCTCTCTCTCTCTCTCTCTCTCTCTCTCTCTCTCTCTCTCTCTCTCTCTCTCTCTCTCTCTCTCTCTCTCTCTCTCTCTCTCTCTCTCTCTCTCTCTCTCTCTCTCTCTCTCTCCTCTCTCTCAATTCTCTTCTTCTCCTCCCATTTCCTCCTCCTCTCAATCTCTTTCTCTCCTCTCCGTCTCTCTCTCTCTCTCTCTCTCTCTCTCTCTCTCTCTCTCTCTCTCTCTCTCTCTCTCTCTCCTCCTCTCTCTCTCTCTCATCTCTTCTCTTTCCATCTCTCCAGCTCTCTCTCTCTCTCTCTCTCTCTCTCTCTCTCTCTCTCTCTCTCTCTCTCTCTCTCTCTCTCTCTCTCTCTCTCTCTCTCTCTTTTTCCATTCGTGTCTCCCTCTCCACCTTCTCTTTCCTTTTCCTTCCCTCTCTTTTCTCTCTTTTCCCTTTCTCCCCTTTTCTCCCATTTTCCTCTTCCTTCTCTTTCCGTTCTTTCTTCTCTCTTTCCCTTTCTCTTCCCTCCTCCATCCCTCTCTCCTCCCTCTCTCTTCTCCCTCTTGTCTCTCTTCCCTCTCTTTCTCTTCCCTCTCTTTATCTTTCGATCGCGTGGCATAAATGGATACACTATTTTTGGCGCAACCCAGTTTGACCTCCTATTTTCCACGTTGGCCAATGAGGGACAGCCTTTCATCATGCTATAGCCCTACCTCTCACCCCTCCCCTATCTCTCTCTCTCTCTCTCTCTCTCTCTCTCTCTCTCTCTCTCTCTCTCTCTCTCTCTCTCTCTCTCTCTCTCTCTCTCTCTCTCTCTCTCTCTCTCTCTCTCCTCCTCCTCCTCCTCCTCCTCCTCCTCCTCCTCCTCCTCCTCCTCCTCCTCCTCCTCCTCCTCCTCCTCCTCCTCCTCCTCCTCCTCCTCCTCCTCCTCCTCCTCCTATTGTGTTGGTTTCCTCCCCTCAGTCGCAACACACAGTTTCATTGTAATCATTGGTATTAAAAGTGTGTGTGTTTGTTTATTGTTTGTTTATTCATACATACTTTTCTTTCATTCTTTTCTTTTTTTTTCTAGTTTTATTCAATGTTCCTTTACCGTTCATATGTTCTCGCTTTTAATTTCTGTCAGTTTTGCTTTTCGAGAGAGTACGTAAGCCTTTTTTTATTTCTCTCCCTTTTGTGTCCCTCTTTTTTTTTCTCTGTCCATTTATTTATTTTATTTTTTTTCTTTTTACGAGGCATTTCTTTTTTTTTTTCTTTTCCAACGTACGTGTCAATAACGGAGGTGAAGACTCAACGTGTAAGATTTTGTGTTGTATATTCATAAGAATCTTGTTGTGTGTGTGTGTGTGTGTGTGTGTGTGTGTGTGTGTGTGTGTGTGACCTGAAAATATATTACTTTGTGTATGTGTGTGGTAGGGTGAAAAGAGAGAGAGAGAGAGAGAGAGAGAGAGAGAGAGAGAGAGAGAGAGAGAGAGAGAGAGAGAGCACGACCTAGGCTGGGGTAACCATGGTAACTACCCCTCCTCTCTCTGGTTATGGCTCATTTGCCCGGAGGAAATCTGGTGAAAGTCGCCTTATATTGTAGCGGAGGCAGCTTGACGGGAGGAAACCTTATACAACCAGTGTCTTGAGGTGAACTGGAGATTATAAATTAACAATTCCAACTTCCCTATGACTTGACCATTTAACCTCTTCAGTTCTGGGATGGAATTTTATCATGAGTTTTAGGTATGATTAGACGGTGTTTTTGGACACTAAGAAGGGTTTATGGAGGTCAGAAGAATAATGTTCACAATCTTCACTGTTTTAATCCCAACGTTGGTTTCTGAAGCCGTATAGAATCACCAAATAATAACTAGAATGAATATGTAAACGCGTCATGGTTCTAAAGGGCTCAATCTCTTCAGTACCAGGACGCGTTTTTATATTCATTCTGGTCACTATTTTGGTGGTTTTATACAGCTTCAGAAATATATGTAGGGATTAGAATAATGAAGACTGTCCATTAATCTTCTGACCTCCATAGACCCTTCCTAATGCAAATGAAATCGTTTAATCATACCGAAAAAGTTAGGGTAAAATTGCGTCTTACTTTTGAAGGGATTAAGTTTGAGGGTTTCAAGACATTTATCCCTTTGTTTTGGCTAACTCTCTCGAATCTGCAAGGGGACTGGCGAATGAGTGGGCCTTTTATTTTTCTTGTGTTGCCCTTAGCCAGGTGTCTTATGCGTCAGTGCGGAGATCAGGTATGGAGAGTTACTGTAGGCAAGTTTGAGGCGCTTAAAAGGTTACAACAACATGACATAATCTTTGGAATTCCTCGCCTGCTTCGGTATTCACAGCACTGCAGAACATGAACACATAAGATTGGCAACTCCCGGTATGTCATCTCTCCCTTGTCGCTTCCGCCTTCTCCTCCTCCTCCTCCTCCAACTTCTCTTCTTCTTCCTCCTCCTCCAGTTTCTCTTCCTTCTCCTCCTCCTCCTCTTCTTCATCTTCATCTTCATCTTCCTCCTCCTCC
>NC_059277.1:5552500-5555000 GCF_017591435.1 Portunus trituberculatus
GTTATTTAGAACCGTATATTATATTATTTTATTCTAGTACCATGAAGCGTTTCCATATTCATTCTTCTTACTATTTAGTGATTTTATACAGCTTTAGATACTTATGTGGGGGATTAAACTAGTGAAGACTTTGGCCATTAATCTTCTCACCTCCATAAACTCTTCCTAATGTAAATAAAATGGTCTAATCGAACACAAATCTCAAGGTAAAAATGTGTTCCAGTACTGAAGTGGTCAAGAAAATAATGGGTTATGTAGATGCAGATTAATAAGTGGAAGTGGAAGACTAAGGGTAAAGTAATGAAGGAAAGCAGATGGATAGATAAAAATGGATTAGGTAATATAGATGGAGATTGTCTAGTAGTGGATATTAAAAAAAAAAGTAATTGGTGAATGGATGAGTGTGGATAAAAATATACATAGAGATGGATAAGGAGATGAATTTAACGAAGTGGATGAATAATGGATGCACAGATTGACAAAGTGGAGTTTCATATTCTGCGTCGAGTACTTATGTGCGTGGCAAAGATACATATTTGCTCTGACATCACTGAATCAAAGGCAAACAAGATTAAAAGTTCCTCTCTCTTTTAATCTTAATTTCATTCAATTTTTTTTTATTCTCTCTCTCTCTCTCTCTCTCTCTCTCTCTCTCTCTCTCTCTCTCTCTCTCTCTCTCTCTCTCTCTCTCTCTCTCTAATCTTTATCTTAGTTTCCTTTAATCTGCAAGAAAGTAAGTTACGTTTTCTTTGGTGATGGTAAATTTTAAGGTACATTTGCTTAAATTCTGTGTCTCTCTCTCTCTCTCTCTCTCTCTCTCTCTCTCTCTCTCTCTCTCTCTCTCTCTCTCTCTCTCTCTCTCTCTCTCTCTCTCTCTCTCTCTCTCTCTCTCTCTCTCTCTCATTTATGGATTCGTGTATTTTCTAAGTTATTAGTTTTCCTTTCCTGACAAGCTTAGAAGGAAACAGAGGTAAAGGAAAGAAAAGAAGGAAGTGAAGCGATGTTAAGGGGAAGAGGAGACTAGGAAACTGGAAAATTAAAGCAGAGAGAGAGAGAGAGAGAGAGAGAGAGAGAGAGAGAGGAGAAAGCTGGGTGAATCTGCGGTCGGGAAATCTATCAGTCTGCGGTTTATTATGTCTTCTCGCTAATTTGAAGTCCTCTGATCCGCTGGTAATCTGAAAAGACCTACGATTATTAGATTTTTCAATGTTTCATAACACTTGACATCAAAGAAAATATAAATACAGTAGTTTTTAATGGAATAGGGAGAAGCTGGCCAAAAGCAACAAAAAGAAAAAGAAAAGGTCCTCTTGATTGCCGGTTCCCTAAAAGAGTAAGAGAGTTAGTCAAAAATCTGAGACAATTGTTAGATCCAATACATTACTCTTTCACTAAAATTCTACTCAGATGTCGGAAAAAATGTCTTGTATTCTTTATCATGTGGTATTTCTATGGACTAATTTCAAAGACCACAGTGAGAGCTAGTCAGGTTATGAGTGATATTTTAAACTGGTGAGGTAGAACAAGCATCAAGCCATCAGAGGGAGATTTGAAGACATGTTTTCCTTTTTATTATGGTTAATTCTCTCGGACCTGGAAGGGCTCTGGAAACTTAGTGGTCCTTTTTTTTCTAGTTCTATGTTGCCTTTAGCCAGCTTTCCCCTCACATAAAACAGTAAAATCATATCAACATCGCTAAAGACTCAAGTAACATCCACTACAACCATTGAAGTGTGGTTGACTAATGACTAATAATGTATATAGAACGAAGAATCTTGAAGAGGTTAGACAGAGGAAGATAAGAATATAAAAGAGAGTAGAAAATAAAAGGTAGTAGGTATCGTTAATTGAATTGGTGATTTTATACAGCTTCAGAATCTTCTGTAAGGAATTGGAATAGTGAAGACTGGCCATTAACCTTCTGACCTCCATAGACCCTTCCTAATATCAATAAAATGGTCGTACACAAATCTCAAGGTAAAAATGCGTCCCAGTACTCGAGTGGTTCACCTGGCAGATCTAGTGCAGTCTACCACTCATAGTCTTATTCTCCCTGGCGCTCCACGTCCTGCAGAAAACGAGTGTGGCTGTGTTCAGGGGCATCTGCTCGCTACCCGCTCCTTGCACCACACACAGGACAGATTGTAGCTTTCACCTTACAGTTTATCTTGTATCTTTAGTCCGTTACTTTGTGTCGCCTTGCATATATCAATACTTGCACCACACACAGGATAGATTGTGGCTTTCATCTTACAGTTTATCTTGAATATTTAGACCATTGCACTGTGCCGCCTTGCAAATAACAGTGGTACCAAGTTATTTCTGTATGCATTGTGATCTTGAACTTTCATTTTTAACGCGTTTTCTTCTCTGTTCGGGGAGTGGCATCTTAGTGGACCTTGTTTTTGTTTCTATTTATTTATTTGTTTAGAGTGGGAGGTATTATTGTTATGGTATTTTATGGTATTACATGATATTTTTTTTCACTGTCTATGTTGCT
>NC_059277.1:5562500-5575000 GCF_017591435.1 Portunus trituberculatus
GAAGCTGAGAGAGGAGAGGGAAAAAAAGAAGAGGAACTGTGAGATGGAGAAAAAGGAAAAAGAAGAGGAAAAAGAAGAAAAGAAACTTGGAGAGGAAACATGACGGAGAGAAGACGGTAGAGAGAGGCTATGAAGAGGGAAGGAAAGGAGGAGAAGGTGCGCTATAAAAGACAGCATCTAAAAGGAGACTATAAAAGCGAGACCCTGAGGGAGCTTAGGAACACCTGCGACAGGTAGGATCCTTCTTCAAGCCTCCGCCGCGCCCTTAAAGGCAAGGCAAGACACACCTTCAGGATATCACGGCGAAAATGGGCGGTAATTCGGTTTCTCTTCTTTAATGTTTACAGCGCTCTGGCCTGGCTCATGTCCGCTGCCTCTTGTTATTAAAGTGTTTATTTATACCTGTGTGGCTCCAGGGAGGGGAAGGAAGGGGGTGAAGGGAAGAGGGAGAGAGAGGAAGGAGAAGGGGAAAGAGGATGAGGAAGGGAAGGGGAAGCGGAAGGAAAGGATGTGTCTGAAGTGCAGTGTGGGTGGGATAGAAATGTTTAGGAAGGAAAGGGAGTGTGTGTGTGTGTGTGTGTGTGTGTGTGTGTGTTGGGTGCCCCTTAATCGGCGTGGAGTTGAAGGAGAGCGAACACACAGCGAGCGTGGCTGGCGATGGGTAATTGAGTGCATCTGTTATTCAAGGCTTCAGGGCGTGTCCAGAGAGAGAGAGAGAGAGAGAGAGAGAGAGAGAGAGAGAGAGAGAGAGAGAGTAATAATGCCCATCGGGACTGATGTGGTATTGTTTTGACTTGTGTTGTACAGATAAACACACGGGCCAGCTGGTGGCACTCGCGATAAGGAGTAATTTGACGTGGCAGCACTGGGAGGAAGCGACGGTGCCCATGGTGGTGGTGGTGGTGGTGGTGGTAGTTGTGGTGGCGTCTTGTCTGGTGGTGGTGGTGGTGGCTGCTGGAACTGTCTGGTGGTGGTGGTGGTGGGGACTGACTGGTAGCGGTCGGTGGTGGTGGGGGTGGTGGTGGTGTTGGTGATAGTGGTGGTGGCAGTAATTGGTGCATTTTGAACCTGGCAGAGTTATTAGAGGAACAGGCAAGAGACAGATCCAACGCAGTAGACATTTTTATTTCATTATTTATGTTTCCCAAGGCCAGCGTTCATATTACATTATAAATATTTGTTGACTATTAAAAACAAATTCTCTCTCTCTCTCTCTCTCTCTCTCTCTCTCTCTCTCTCTCTCTCTCTCTCTCTCTCTCTCTCTCTCTCTCTCTCTCTCTCTCTCTCTCTCTCTCTCTCTCTCTCTCTCTCTCTCTCTCTCTCTCTCTCTCTCTCTCTCTCTCTCTCTCTCTCTCTCTCTCTCTCTCTCTCTCTCTCTCTCTGTGTGTGTGTGTGTGTGTGTGTGTGCGTGTCTGTCTGTCTTTCTGTCTGTCTTTTTGTTTGCTTGATTGTTTGTTTGTCTATCTGTCTGTATCTCTCTCTCTCTCTCTCTCTCTCTCTGGTGGTGGTGTTGGTGTTGCAGTGGTGCTGATTGATCTTCGAGGCTTTAGGGGTGGGCTGGGCTGGGCTGGGCTGGTCTAGGCTAGGCTGGTCTGGGTCTGGGTCTGGGTGTGGGTGTGGGTGTGGGTCAGGGCCGCACCACTGCTACCTCTAATCAAAAGAACTCAATTAGAGGTAAATCTAGTGGGCAGGATTCCTCGTCAGGCTTAATCTCCCGGTGGATAAATGTGGTGCTCTGTTTTCCAGCGTCTTATGACTTTGACGTGTTTTAAAATAGAGGAGTATAGAAAAGAGATGCCTGTGAAATTAACTTGCCAGATTGCGGCTACTTTTTTTTACTCACTTTTTTTTTGTAGTGGCGTTTAAACATGGTATTTTCTTATTACTTGGATATTTCGACCTTTACTGCTTTACACGCAAGAAAAACAACTGCTTTATGATTACCTGAAGAGCTTGTACAATTTGTGTTTATGTTGTGATTACCTGTTGATTAATGTAGCTTTATTATTGCACTCATGAAGGTCCTGTGTAGCCTTTATTACCTCAGTTATTATTCATATTATTGTTCTCATTCGACGTTCTTTACAGGTAGGAAAGGCCTTTATGAATCCGTATTAAGCAGTTGTGTGGCTTTTATTGTTTTATGTATTGTCCTTGTGATTCATAGTCCTCGGCCAGCGCTCCTTACACAATGAGGAAAGACTGCGTGATTCTCTGATTACCTGATTACCAGTTAAGCGGCTGTGTGGCTTTTGGCTGCGTGTGTTAGTTAGCCTGGAGGGAAATCCATTTGCGCCCGCCGCTGAGAAACTTGGCCGAAGCACCAGTGTTGCTTTGAGGAGATGTCTGCTGTGGGGATTGTGGGACTAAAGTTTAAATTGAGAGTTTAGGAGAGGCTGGCACTAAAGAGCAGGTGCTGTTATTATGTCCTGCAGTCCTTTCACTAAATCCTGCAGAACTTTTTTCCAAATCCTGCAGAACTTTTCCATATCTTTCCTGTTATTACGTAGCTTTGTTTGTATTTTGTACTCTTTTTCTAAATCTTGGAGACCTTTTCCTTATCGTCTTTTATGTAGCTCTATCTATATTTTGCAGTCCTTCGCCTAAATCCTACAGTCTTTTCCTAAATCCTGCAGCTCTATTCCTAAGTACTGAAGGTCTTTTCCATCCTTTCTTTGCTGTAGCTCTGTCTATATCTTGCAGTCCTTCCCCGAAATCCTGCAGTCCTTTTTCGTAAATCTTGCAGACTTTTCCTTACCTTCTTTCCTGTTATCATATAGCTCTATTCATATATTGCAGTCCTTTCCTTAAATTATTCTGCTCTTTTCGTAAATCTTGCAGGCCATTTCCATACCTGTTCTCCTGTTATTATGTATCTCTATCTATGTATATCTTGCAGCTCTTTTCCTAGATCCTACAATCCTTTTCCATAAATACTTCAGGCCTTTTCCATATCTTCTTTTCTGTAGCTCTATCTTACAGTCCTTCGCTTAAATTCTGAAGCTCTTTTTCTAAATCCTGCATATCTTTTTTCTCTTTCCTTTTGTTTGATATGTGTGTCCTGGCGTCCTTCAGGAGACGTGTATACAAATTACCACCGCCGCTGTGACCTTGTTCTTATGACGCAGTTACTGAATGTGAGACGTATATGGTGGACCTGAAGCACATTTGTTGACAGGATGCGAGGCCACCTATTAATTAGAGTCCATTTAAGTCGACAGAGCTCACTTCAGCTTCCATTAAACCATTTGAGCTTTTAAAAGACTAAACTAAGTTATTGATGGGGAACGATATCCGTGGAAATAGAACGTTTCATCTGCCTTTTTTTTTGTATACCATGTGGGCTTTTCACGGGAATTTATGGGCTAAAGGGGGTACTTTTGGGGTACCTCATATCCCAAAGCCAACCTGCTAGGATACCCTTGCTCCGAGTGAGGAAACCCAATCTACAGTCGGATCGTGGACAGGATTCGAACCTGTGCGCTTGGAGATCCCTCGGATCCCAAAGCACGCATGGTTCCACTGTATCACGGCGGCACCAAATCTTCAGTACCATGACGCATTTTGATATATATTCTGCTTACTATTTGGTGATTTTATTCAGCTTCAGAAACTTATGTTGTGATTAGAATAGTGAAGACTCTAGCCACTAATCTTTTAACCTCCATTGACTTTTCCTAATCTAAATAAAATCGTCTAATCTTACCCAAAACTCATTGTAAGAAGTGCGTCCCAGTACAGAAGAGGTCAATCACGTTACATGACCACAAATTACCAACGTGACATAATACAGAGAAACAGTAACTAATCTGAGCTAACGGAACCTGTAACACTGGAACCTCAGACCGGCTTTACCTGTTGCATCCATTCTCACCTGTCTTTAAGTAACACCTTGTGACATTCCGTGACCCTTGCAACTCCGGTAACAAGTGAAGAGAAGGTGTCCTCATGAATGGCTAAGTAGGAGACCGTGTTCTCTCCTGAGGGGGTGGAGGGATTATTAGAGAAAGGTGCGGGGTGTCAGGGATGGGTGGGAGAGGAGGAAAGGCTGAGTAATAATAGAGGTGTTCAGAAATAGTTTGGTTAAGGTTTTGATTCTCTCTCTCTCTCTCTCTCTCTCTCTCTCTCTCTCTCTCTCTCTCTCTCTCTCTTAGTTCTTTTGATGGTTTGGAAGTTTGTGTGTGTCGCTTTCGTTTTGTTTTAGTGTGAGTGGAAAGTCTCGTGCTCCTGCTGCTGCTGGCGGTATATTTTGGTGCCTCCGGTGTTTTATGGCTGTTCCTTGTACGTGTGTGTGTGTGTGTGTGTGTGTGTGTGTGTGTGTGTGTGTGTGTGTGTGTGTGTGTGTGTGTGTGTCTGTGTGCGTGTGTGCGCTCGTGCTCGGAGGGGTTTTCTTTATAGAATCTAAATCTCCAAAATCTAATTTGTCTGTGCGTGTTTTCTTTCTTTGTTTCTGTGTGTTTGTGTGTGTGTCTGTGTGTGTGTGTGTGTGTGTGTGTGTGTGTGTGTGTGTGTGTGTGTGTGTGTGTGTGTGTGTGTGTGTGTGTGTGTGTGTGTGTGTGTGTGTGTGTGTGTGTGTGTGTGTGCGTGCGTGCGTGGTTGCGTGTGCGTGTCGCCTGTCATCTCCGAGGCTCAGCTGCGTGTCACACTTGCTTACGTGTTTGGTCATTCTGTCTGTTGCCTCGTAAATTTTCCACCAAAGTCTGGGCTTTCCTGCGGCGGTAGCGTGCACACGTCGCCTGGCGCCCCCAGGGACTCAGGAGACCAGAAAGCCGCTTCATAAGCCAGGAGCCTTTCTTTTTTATTATTTCCCAGGGCAGCCTCCGTCTCTGTCCCGGATAACTCAAAGTGAATCTTATTTCCGACCGTCATCACGCGGGATTCACTCTTGATTTTGTCACCCTGCGGCGCCTTGTTGCTGGGACTGGCGCTGCCGCTCCCCCCCTCCCTGCAGGGATTGCCTTAAGGACCTCTGCATTGTCCCGTCCTGATACTCCGCCTCCTCCCGCGTTGCTCCGGCCCTCCACACTGCCTGGATTGCAGGCTCTCAGCGCTCAGCGCGGCTAAGTCCTCGCTCTTCTGCCGCTTGTTGCTGGGTTAAGAATCGCTACTCCGGTTTTCCTTCTCCTCAGTAGCATCTCATTGACCTTGTACAGCATTGTGCTGCCCCGAGACTGCTGCCATCCCGCCCTGCCTCCTTCCAGCCCCCGTGTTGCGCCTGTCGCCCCAGACGGTCCAGATCGAAGACCCGGTATGCTTGGTCCGTCGCCTGCCGCGCTGCCCTGCCCACCCCTGCACTGGCCTTCCCTGGGACGCCTCTCACGGTGCTGCTGCCGCTGTCCGGGAATCATTGATCGGGAGGAGGGAGGTAAGTGTTGGAGGGAGGGGGTGGCGGAGGGACGGAGGGACGGAGGGAGGGTCCTGCCGCACCCAAACGCCTACCCTCATTCCCCCAACACAAAGAAACATGGTCCCTGTTTCTAGGGACTGCTGGGGACATCAGGCGACAGCGGCGGTCATCCCAGCGGCGTCTGTGCATGAATCAGGGTCCGTCACGCCCACAGCGTCACCACCACCACTGTCATCACCGCCACGCTGCGGGAGACACGCCCTCAGTACTCACAACACGTAGCTGGGTCTGCTCTCTCCTCTCCTCTCCTCTCCTCTCCTCTCTTCTTCCCTCCATACAAAACTTGGAGAGATTCATGATGTTTATCCCTGCGCTTAGAGTTTCGGAGTTTGGCCTTAAGCTGCTGGTGTTGTGTTGCTGTGTTGCGGTGTTTGTGTGGGTTTTGAGTTTCTGGAGCGGCGTTGTGTTGTGTTGTGTCGCCTCGCCCGCAGCTGCGTCACTGTCCTGAGGGCGCGGCAAGATTCGCCGTTCCATTCGTAGTGCTGAAGTGTGTCAGGCTGAGCAATGAGAGGCTTGCAAGTGGCGACTGGGAGCTCAGAGGGCGGGGCGTCTCTCTCTCTCTCTCTCTCTCTCTCTCTCTCTCTCTCTCTCTCTCTCTCTCTCTCTCTCTCTTTCTTGGATTGATAACAAGAAATTAAACATCAGTTCGTCAAGATTTATTTATTAATTTATTTTTCTATCTTTGTATTTATCGCCACGTGTCACTGCTTGCCACTCCTACGAAAGAGAGGAGTGGGAGAGTGGGAGAGTGAGTGCGTGGGTTGCGTGGCTGTCAGGGAGTGTCACACCGCCTGTTGATTTTTACTGAAGTGAATATTCACAAATAGAACCAATTAACACGTTAAGCTCTCTCTATTTTCCTTCCTCTTCCTCCTCTCACGGTCTGCCGTATCCCGCTCACCTGTCTACCTTACCTGTGTCTGTGTGTGTGTGTGTGTGTGTGTGTGTGTGTGTGTGTGTGTGTGTGTGTGTGTTTGTATACATGTGGGTTTGTGACGATACTACAAATACCCCCCCCCCCACATCAAATACCCACACACACATCAGAACCCCATACAGTAGCTGGAAACAATTACCAGGAATGAATATGTAACACCAACACACACAAACGCATCTACATCTTACATATTACACACACACATACATACATACATACATACATACATATATACATATATACATTCATAGTATATACCTGCACATACATACAGACACACGTGCATCTACACCTTGATAACCTCACACGTACGCACATCTTGAAATAATCAGTAACCGCAGCATGAAGGCATCTGGAGGGTCATACCAACCATCTATCTCCATGTCTCACCTTCCTGCATGCCTCTCCACAGTAAAGTCTCCGTTGTAACCTTCCCACCAGCACAAACATTAAGGCCAGCAAGCCACGTACTGCATTGCAAGCATACAAGGTCACAACAAGCTTCCCAATGTTCTCAGGGTAGTGTGGCACTGGGAACGAGAGGAAGGCCCGTCTTGCATTGCTATGAAGGCGAGGTCCGGGAGATAATACGAGATCGCAGCGTGGTGCATGGTAGGGAGATTCAAGAGTGGCTGGGAGGGAGAGCAGATAGAGAGCTTATTCCTGGGTGAGGAGGAGAGGTGAAGGAGTTGTATGTAAAGTAAGAGGAATGTGTGTGACGAGAAAAAGTGATGAGAGTCTATTGTTACAAAGGGGGTTATGTATATGAGAGTGAAGGCTTTGAATAGAGAGCAGGAGCAGACAGAAGAATGAGGGACATTTAAAGTTGTACTATGAAAGATCTGACGTTGGAGTGCTAACTCTTCGTGTTTGTAGCGAGACGTTGATGTTTTGTGAGTATTCTTGCGAGTAAGGAAGCGAATAGAGGTTTTGAAGAGACAGTAGAGATAGACGGAAGAATGAGGGAGATGTTAGGGAGTACAGTGAAAGATATTAGGTATTGAGTCTTTGTTTTACCGAGCGAGAAGTAAATGTTAAGTTACTTATATGGGCGTGGGAAGTGAGTGGAGACTGAATAAAAAAAAAAAAAAAAACATTAGAAAAAACAGATTTGGGATGATCTGCATTCGAACTTTATGAATAGAAAATAAGGCAGATGTTAATAGGATATCAATCTAACCATAACTTTATTAATTGGTTAAACTAGATATGAGCATAAACATAACTTTCCACATTGAGTAAAGGAGGAAAAGTTACCAGTTAAGGAAACATTCTCAATTGGTACTGTGAGGAAGCTTATGGACTAAATCTTTTGAGCAATAGCAGGGAATTCATAACCGTTTGCTGAATATCGCTGCGAGCAAGACTGTATTTTGAGTAAAGGAGAAAAGATATGCGAGTTTAACAAGAATAGCATTGCCAGAGACGAGGGTTGGGTGGGCGAGGGATGGAGTGGAGTAGCTTTAAACTTTATAGAACGAGGACGGAGTGCAATACGAGAGGAATGTACGAGTTTCTTGAATAAGATTGCGTGCCTGGTACTGCTGGAGGGGAGGAACGGAGGGAAGGAGGAGAGGAGGAAGAATCTTATACGAGATTATTTAAAAAGAAAGTTTGGAGGGAAGAAGGAGATTGGAATGTTACATAGCAAGGTTATGCGTGATACTGAGAAGGAAAATGGCACTACTGAAAATGCCAGAAATGAACCAACGAGACTAAAAGTGGATTTAGAAAAAAAAAATCATGGAGGATAATGGAGCAACGCAGGAAATAAAAAATGAAAGGATAAAAAAACAAGAAGAAGTGATCAAAATTATTCCAGCACAAAGTATTAGCAATAGATTGGGGAGATTATGCAACGAGGCTTTCAGTGCAGCAAGGAGGCAGAGAGGAGATTAGGGAGAGAGCAGGGCAGAGCAGACCAGGGCAGGGAAGTACAATAAGGAAGGAAACTTTACCGGTGTTAGGAGGTGTACAGGCAAGGCAAAGCAAGGCAAGGCAAGGCAAGGAGAGGCAAAGCAAGGCAAGGCTACTTTATATGTACTGAACAGGCGGGAACAGTCTCGATAAAGCAATGGAAGGACAAAGGTTCATATTTTCAAACACTTCTGCGCTTCACCTTCACTATTTCAAAAGGCTTTAATAGAAATGACACGAGATTTTTAAGGTGTTTTTACGGTTCGAGAGGTATGAGTGACAAGATTTTTACATTATTAACTGGAGAAACACTCTTGAAAACCCCGCTAGTCATCTCTGTGGCCTTGGAAAACAGTCGTGGTGAGAGAGCAAAGGGTTTCTGAATACGAGCGAACAGGAGGCAGTGGGGAGGACAGGCAGTGATAGAGGAGAGATCGTGTTGGTGGAGAACAGAGAATGCTGGGAAGATGCATGGAGAAGGAGAGACTGTGGAGGGCAGTTCTGTTCTTCAATAATACAGCAGGTGACAATAATACATGTATGACTGAAGTATTTACAATTGAGAAACAGAAGATATTATAAAAGAAGACTGCATGATTGAAATGTTTTACTATTCTTTGCTATAATGGCGGCGACTAGCACGCTCATTATAAGGCCCAGTAAGAAAGACATTTTAGCCGTAACAGGAAGTATGGAGAGAGAAAAATGTGTGAAAGTGTGAAAGTAAACTGTGGGAAACGGCCGTTCAGAAATGTGGACCCTTTTATATTGCATCTCAGAAAAGTAGAAACGAGTACAATAGAGAGAGAGAGAGAGAGAGAGAGAGAGAGAGAGAGAGAGAGAGAGAGAGAGAGAGAGAGAGAGAGAGAGAGAGAACGGAACGGATATCACATTACGTCAAAATTTCCAGAGAGAGAGAGAGAGAGAGAGAGAGAGAGAGAGAGAGACAACGGAACGGATATCACATTACGTCAAAATTTCCAGAGAGAGAGAGAGAGAGAGAGAGAGAGACAGAGACAGAGATCATAGTGCAGTAATCATTGGTAAGCTTACACCACCGCTACAAAACACGTACATTGCATCCCTACCGTTAAAAAGAATTGCACAAACACCGAAGCATTATTTAGACTGTCATGTATTTTAGGGCGTACATGTTAATCGCTGCGGTAAATGTGTCATAAAAAAAGGAGGTATCTGAACCGAATTTCTTTTTAATATCACACGTGGAGTAAATGAAAAAAAGAATCGTTAATTTTAATTCCTTTAATTTCACGGCTGAGGGAAGAGAAAAGAAAGGAGACTGAACGGAACGCAGCCTCTCTCTCTCTCTCTCTCTCTCTCTCTCTCTCTCTCTCTCTCTCTCTCAGACGACAGGAAATGCTCTAAAAATAAGCTTTGTCACCTATAATGAAGAACTAGAGGACAACCTTTTCCATTCTCTCCTCCTCTTTCCTCCTCCTCCTCCTCCTCCTCCTCCTCCTCCTCCTCCTCCTCCTCCTCCTCCTCCTGTTATTATCTCCACCAGTTCTTTCTCCTCTCTTAATTTTCTTTTTCTTGTTTATCTAATTATGTATTCTTCCTGTTCTCTCTCTCTCTCTCTCTCTCTCTCTCTCTCTCTCTCTCTCTCTCTCTCTCTCTCTCTCTCTCTCTCTCTCTCTCTCTCTCTCTCTCTCTCTCTCTCTCTCTCTCTCTCTCTCTCTCTCTCTCTCTCTCTCTCTCTCATCCTCTTTTCTTGCCATCCAGCCTTTTTTTTCTTTATCTTCTTCAATCTTCTTCCTTCCCTCCCTCTTCCTTTCTCTCATCCTCTTTCCACCAAATTCCTCTCTTATCTCTTCCCTGTTCTCTCCTCTTCTATCATCTCTTCTCTCCTCTTCCCTCCTCTCTTCTGCCATCATCTTTTCTTTCCTCCCTTTTCCTCTCTTTTCTCCATTAATTTCCTCTCCTTTTCGTTCTTTGATTTTTCCTTTATCATTTTTTCTCTCACTTTTTCTCCCTCTTCTTTTTCTTTTTTTCTCTCCACATCTCTTCTCTTTTCTCTCATTACTTTATCTTTTTTTTTCAACTTTCCTCACCTATTATCTCTTCTGCTGTCCCTTTTCTCTTTTCTCTCTTCTATATTCTCTACCAGTTTGCAAGTTGAGCGTCCCCCACTTTCCTTCTCTCCACATTTCTTCTCTTTTCTCTCATTACCTTATCGCTTTTTTCAACTTTCTTCACCTATTAGCCCTTTTCTCTCACCGCCGCCCCGTCTCGCCCCGCCTCGCTACGCTATCACCACACGCTCCTTATCTGTGGCACCTCACCTCAACGCAGTAATTGGTTAGTGGGGCGACAAATAGCTACCTTGTCGCATCCCACACACCTTGTCACCTATGCCCGTTACCTTAATTGGCGATGTTGTGTTCTCCCCTCTGCCTGTCTCTACCCTCTCTCTTTCTCTGCCACGTTGTCTCATGTTCCTCCTCCTCCTCTTCTTGTTTCCCGGCATACCAGCACATGAGGAAGGGAAGGAAGGAAGGAGGGAAGGAAGGAGGGAAGCAATGGGGTACGAGGTGGTGGAATAGAAGGGTCTGTGATGAGAGTGTGTGTAGGAATGTGATCTGAAGGGGAATTAATATTGTTATTGTTATTGTTGTTATTGTGTGGTTGGTTGGCTGGCTAGCTGGCAATTGTGTCGTGTGTGTGTGTGTGTGTGTGTGTGTGTGTGTGTGTGTGTGTGTGTGTGTGTGTGTGTGTGTGTGTGTGTGTGTGATACTGTACCTAGTATAAAAGAGTGATATCGGTAGTGAAAGGTTTACAACAACAACAACAATTACTATTACTACTACTACTACTACTACTACTACTACTACTACTACTACTACTACTACTACTACTACTACTACTACTACTACTACTACTACTACATCTTTTCTTGAATTTCAACATCGTTATGAAATTTCTTCTCTTTCTTTACTTCCTCCTCCTCCTCCTCCTCCTCCTCCTCCTCCTCCTCCTCCTCCTCCTCCTCCTCCTCCTCCTCCTCCTCCTCCTCCTCCTCCTCCTCCTCCTCCTCCTCCTCCTCCTCCTCCTCCTCCTCCTCCTCCTCGTGCTCAGTGCTAAAAGAAGTTTACCCATATATCTTCACTTTGCTCCTCCTCCTCCTCCTCCTCCTCCTTCTCCTTCTCCTTCTCCTTCTCCTTCTCCTTCTCCTCCTCCTCCTCCTCCTCCTCCTCCTCCTCCTCCTCCTTCTCCTCCTCCTCCTCCTTCTCCTCCACCTCCCTGCTCTCTCGTTTTCTCATCCTTTCCTTCTTCCTCACCCTCCTTCCTTCACCCTGACGCCTTTGACAGGAGGTCAGGGGAAGCTCACCCTCAACACCTCTCCCTGACACACACACTCTCTCTCTCTCTCTCTCTCTCTCTCTCTCTCTCTCTCTCTCTCTCTCTCTCTCTCTGTTTCTCCTGGGTGTGTGTTTATTTTCTGATTCTTTTCTCATATTTTGACTGGAGTTTATCTTTTTTAATGTCACGTGATGGTTTAGGTTACGGTGGCGGAGTGGCGGAGTGGCAGAGTGGTGGGGTAACTGTAACATTCACGCGTCGCTCGGCTCTCGTGTATGTATTGTTTCTGTTTAATCTATTTGAGTCACGCTTGTTTGAATTGGGTAAGAAATAGAGAAAGAGAAAGCGAGCGAGAGAGAAAGGAGGAGGAGGGGGAGAGTTTTGCATGCTTATCTATGTGTGTGTGTGTGTTTCACTGTTTCACTGTTTGATCTGCTGCAGTCTCTGACGAGACAGCCAGACGTTACCCTACGGAACGAGCTCAGAGCTCATTATTTCCGATCTTCGGATAGGCCTGAGACCAGGCACACACCACGCACCAGGACAACGAGGTCACAACTCCTCGATTTACATCCCGTACCTACTCACTGCTAGGTGAACAGGGGCTACACGTGAAAGTAGACACACCCAAATATCTCCACCCGGCCGGGGAATCGAACCCCGGTCTTCTGGCTTGCGAAGCCAGCGCTCTAACCACTGAGCTACCGGGTGTGTGTGTGTGTGTGTGTGTGTGTGTGTGTGTGTGTGTGTGTGTGTGTGTGTGTGTGTGTGTGTGTGTGTGTGTGTGTGTGTGATTTAATATTCTTTTTGTTGCATTATTTATACTGCTAATCACCCCTCCTTCGCACACACATTTCTATACAACCTTTATACAGTCTATCTATACATTCAATTAACATCACAAATCACAAACATTAA
>NC_059277.1:5577500-5605000 GCF_017591435.1 Portunus trituberculatus
TTCACATTTTCATAGTATCATATTATCTTCATTTTCCTTCTTCCTTCCTTCTTTCCTTACTCTCCTTTTCCTTCTTCTCCGTCTCGTACATTTCTCTCATTCCTTTTTCTCTTCACCAATTTATTCCTCTCCATTATTTTTTGCTTTGTTTTAAAATTTTCTGGTTCTTTTTTTCATTTTTACCTTTTTTTGTATGGTTTTGTTATCTTTCTCTCTTTTTCCCTCTGTGTTTCGCCCAGCGTGTGCAAGAGAGTCTGATCGAAGGAGGGGTCTCTCTCTCTCTCTCTCTCTCTCTCTCTCTCTCTCTCTCTCTCTCTCTCTCTCTCTCTCTCTCTCTCTCTCTCTCTCTCTGGTCTTTTATTTCTTTTATTTTCCTTTTGTGAGACTTCGTGGGATTTTTTCCATGTTTCTGTCTGACTCAGTGTCTGTTTGACTGTCTGTTTGTTTGTCTTTCTGCCTGTTTGCTTGCCGGTTTGTGTGTGTGTGTGTGTGTGTGTGTGCGCTTATGTCTAGAAGTGTCTTTTATCTGTGTATCTGTCAGTATAAATTTCTCTCTCTCTCTCTCTCTCTCTCTCTCTCTCTCTCTCTCTCTCTCTCTCTCTCTCTCTCTCTCTCTCTCTCTCTCATTACAATCCCATCAATATTCAATACCGGCGCCTTAAAAAGAAAACGGACACAAGCGACGACAACAACGACAATCACATCACTAGAAACATCAACAAAAAACGTAACACACACACACACACACACACACACACACACACACACACACACACACACACACACACACACACACACACACACACACACACACACGAAGATTATTGGACAGGAAAGCTTAAATAGAAATGATGGATCGCTACTTATTACATATATTGTCTTACCTGGATGGAAGAGGAGGAAGAAGAGGAGGAGGAGAAGGAGGAGAAGGAGGAAGAGGAGGAGGAGAAGGAAGAGGAGGAGGAGAAGGTAGAGGAGGTGTAGTAGTAGTGGTGGTGGTGGTTATAATATTCAGTGTCCTTGAGTCGTGTTTCAACGTTAGAGTTGTAAAAGAAACTGAGCGAATTAATAGAGAAGGAGAAGGAGAGGAGAGGGAGAGAGGGATGGAGCGTCAGAGTAAGAAGACAGCTCTCCTACCGATCAGAGGAAGGTATTAGCATTGCAAGGTTGTGAAGTGTTGGCTATTAGCACCGTAGCTCTGGTAGGGGCGGAGGGATGATACAGTAGGTGAGATTTTTTTTGTTTTTTTGTATTTATACCATATGGGCTTTTCACGGGAATTTATGGGCTAAAGGGGGTATTTTTGGGGTACCTCCTGTTTCAAAGTCCACCCGCTAGAAACCGTTGTCCCGAGTGAGGAAGCCCAGCCTACACCCGGACTGTAGACAGGATTCGAACCCGTGCGCTTAGAGACCTGTCGGACCCCCAAGCACTCATGGTTCCACTGTACCACGGCGACCAGTATTTTTTTGTGTATTTGTGTATGGATGTCTGCTAGTGTTGTCTTGATTACTGAGTGTTAGACATAGTTGTGGTGTTGGTGCTCATATTACTGTTGCTGCTACTGATACTACTTCTACTACTACTACTACTGCTACTGATCGGGGCTTTTTATCTCGTTCTCTTTTGTTCCTAACAGTGCTGGGCTTCACCTCGTCAGTGTGTGGCGAGATCAAAGACTACAATAAAAGTCTTCCTGAAGGATCATCTCTTGTTCCTTGTCGGCGCTGTTGCCTGAATTTTGTATCGTGTCCTTAATTTTCCTCGTCTCTCTCTCTCTCTCTCTCTGTCTCTCTCTCTTTTCATTTATTTGTCTTGTATTTTCTTGTGTTCCATTATTTCCTCATGGCGTGTTCCATCTCCCATCACTGTTTAATTTATCCTTTTTATGTCATCTATTAGTCTCGCGTTTCCTCACCACGAATAATCTTATCTTTTATTTGATTTCATGCATCGTTGTGTCATATCGTCATTATTGCCGATCTAAATATGACACACTATCTCTTATCAGCTGACGCCTTAAGCTCGTGTTTGCCTAATTAATCTTTGTGTATTCGTTGCTGTCATCACTCACTCCTGTTTCTGTGACGTGCATGGCGATGGTGTTACGTTAGGTATGGTGTGGTGTGGTGTATGGTATGCTTAAGTTATGTATGGTATAAGTAGTGTATGGTATGGTTAAGTTATGGATGGTATAGTGTGCTGTATGCTATGGTGAGGTTAATCTTTTTAATACTAAGACGCATTTTTATCAAGAGTTTGCGTAGGATTAGATGATTTTATTGATATTAGGAAGGGTATATGGATGTCAAAAGATTAACAGCTAGAGTCTTCACTATCTTAATCTCCACATAAGTTTTTGAAGCTGTCTATAATCACTAGATGTGGTAAACAGAATGAATATGAAAATGCGTCATAGTACGGAAGGGTTAAGTATGGTATATGGTATGGTTAAGTTAAGTATCGTATGGTATAGTGTATGGTATAGTTAGCTTATGTATAGTATAGTATGGTGTATGGTATAGTTACGGTCAGTTTCCTCAGTTTATGTTAGCTTAGATGATATTAAACCTAGCTCTTGTTCTGTTTTGATCTGTTCTGTTAGGTTAGGGAAGGTTAGGTTTGGTTAAGTAAGGATAGGTTACGAGTGATTACATTATATTTACAGTCATCGTCGTCATGTTTCCTGAACCCCTTTTTTAACTACGCTTTTTACCATGAGTTTAGACAAATTTAGACGATTTTATTTACATTAACAAGGATCAGTGGAGGTCAAAAAATTAATGGCCGCAGTTTTCACTATTCTACTCCCCCCTCATTAGTTTCTGAAGCTGTATAAAATATCTAAACAATAAGCAGAATGAATATGGAAACGCGTCATGGTGTCCTGAAGGGGTTAAGGCAATGCAAGTCAGGTTAGGTGTGATAATGCAATATGAAGTATAGTTAGTAAAACTTCTGAACTTTCTCCAAGGTAAGGTTGAATTAGG
Source organism: Portunus trituberculatus (assembly GCF_017591435.1). NCBI lineage: Eukaryota > Metazoa > Arthropoda > Malacostraca > Decapoda > Portunidae > Portunus > Portunus trituberculatus. The sequence continues at coordinate 5,580,491 of NC_059277.1, forward strand.
TTAAGTCACTGTCATGGCCATCACGCGCTGCTCTGACGTACTGCTTGTATGCGTGTTGGCGTGCCATGGCTCGAATCCCGGATAGCGGAGGCGCGGCTGCTCGCCCATACCAATCACAACAATGAATGGGACTGGAATAGGTCAGTGAGCAGGGGAGTGGGTCGCCCCTCCTGCCACTCACTCAACCCTGCACCACTTCAAGCCAAACCCTACACGCCGCCCTCCTTGTCTCTGTCCCTAATAACGAAAGACATGGCACATGTTTCTCTCACTTCAAACTTTTAGACTTTATTAATGAATGTGTCTTTTTTTCTGAGTTTCTGCTGTATTTTTGTATTTATCTCTTCCTTCTGTGTGGAAAAGTAATAATACCTTGATTTGCTATTTCAAAGAAAGAAATTGCTAATATTCCTTTCAATTATAGATATAAAGTCTTAAAATCGATACAGGATTGACAAATTGCATTCATTTCATTAAGTCACTGTTTATCTAATTATTCCACATTCGATAAGAAACAACAAATAACGGAACAATCCCTCCTTTCTTCCGTATCAACAGACACATGCCACAATTAAGACATGCTTAACAACTGTAGCGTTTATTCAATGTATGTTTGAATCGACCTTACCACTTGAGGAGGCTGTGCTGGAGAATAATGCATACAGCGTGCGCTGCCTACCTGCCTTGCATCCCTTCTCGCGTCCCTCAGTCATCATCCCTGCAGCCGTGAGACGCGTGCAGACACCAGCTCACCGAGGCCCTAATGACTACACCTTCCCTTGCCGCTACCTGCCTTAGCCCGACTCGTTCCGTACGCTGCATGCTCGCTGTGTCTCCGTGTGTCCGTGGCTCCCCAATGCTTCACTGACTGCCCAGGAATTTATGAGGAGTGATTAAGCTTTGTGATGAGATGAAGGGGGGGGTGCGCTTAAGTGTGTTAGGGGAGAGTAAGGGGGTGAGGCAGAGAGTGATTTGTGTGGTGATGAGTGTGCTGCGGTGAGTTGAGATGTGTTGAAGTGCGTCTGTAGTTGAGATGGAGTGTGCTTGTGTTTTAGTTTGAGATGTGGTGTCCTTGGATGTGTCTCTGTGTGTTGTGGTGCTGTGAGGATGTCAAATGCGTGCGTTGAGGTGCATTTGGGTGTGTGAGTGTGCTTTGGTGTTTTGAGGATGTTTGATGAGGTAGTTGCGGTGTTGTGTGGTGCGTGTAAGTGTTGCAGGGCGGCGGTGCATGTGCTGTGATTTGATTAGTGTGGCAGGAAGTGCGGTGTAGTATGAAGCTTCCCAGTAAGACAGTTGGTGAGGAGCAGCGTGCGTTAGACTGAGCTGTTTTTAATAATCACTGCACCTGTGTATAATTTTGTATAATATAGCTCATAATCCCTTGAGTACCATGACGCGTTTCTGTATTCATTCTGGTGACTATTTGGTGGTTTTATACAGCTTCAGAAACTTGTGGGGATTAGAACAATGAAGACTCTGAACCATTAATATTCTGACCTCCATAGACCCTTCATAATGTAAATGAAATGGTCTAATCATATAAAAATTCATGTTAGAATGCGTCCCAGTACTGAAGAGGTTAATAATTGTTACACTCGCGTATAACTTTGTATAACTCTTAATGTGCTTTGTTATGAAGTGACTCGAGGTTTGTGGTATGGAGCGCCCGATGTATGTGAGTGAGGTGATATGGAGAAGCAGTGTTGCAGCCTTGTCACAGGATCACTGGGGAAGTGTGGTGATGAAGTACAAGAGTGGTGAATGCGTGGTGATTGATGATGCAAAGCTGTGGGATTGGGATTGATCATAGTGAAGGACTGCCACTTGCAGAACAGGTCCGCCAGCTGTGAGAGTATCCGAGAGAATCACTCATCAGGGAACTAGTGAGAGGCCAGCGTTAAAAATCATACAGAAGTGCACTTAGTCACAGCTCACTCTTAATCCCCTCAGTATCGAGTGACACGTCCTTAATCCTTTCAAAACAGTGACGCATTTTTACCTTAATTTGTGGGTATGATAAGATGATTTTCTTTGCATTTTTAAGGGTATGTGGAGGTTAGAAGAATAATGTCCGGAGTCTTTAGTATTCTCATCCTAACATGTTTCTGAAGCTGTACAAAATCAAACAGTAACCGGATTGAATATGAAAGCACGTCATGGTACTGAGGGGATTAAGAGTGAGCTGTGGCTAAGTGCACTTCTGTATGATTTTTAACGTGCATCGTAATGAAGTGAGGCGTGAGATTTGTTATGTGGAGAGTCCGCCGTGCAGGTTAGAGGTGATATGAAGGACCTACTGTACAGTGTCATTGTTGTGCTGTGAGGCGGGAGGTCTGAAGTGTTAGTGAGGGAGAAGCACTGCTAGCTAAGGTGTATGCAGCATTTGAGTTGCAATCTGTGGCATAGACCGACTAAAAAATAATCATGTTGGAAATTAAATGGCCCCGATTATCATTTAAATGTAATCCAGGAAACGAGCGCCACTAAATATGCATCTAATAGGCATAGATTTATTCAACATTAGCAGCAATGCCATTGATAACTTAATTACCTGAGTTATAACCAACGCATTGCATAATTACCTAAGGCAAACCTAATTTTACCCAGGATCCTGAAACGGAAAGAGAGAGAGAGAGAGAGAGAGAGAGAGAGAGAGAGAGAGAGAGAGAGAGAGAGAAGAGAAGAGAAGAGAAGAGGAGAGAAGATAGCACAATGCCTACCTTGGTAACAGGATCGCCAGGTCACATAATTAGAACACCTTGTTTGTGCGATCGTCAGGGAACCGTGCGTGACTAGCACAGGCCAGGTAATACACCCTTGTCAGTGTCTCGAGCGAGCGGCAGTGCAGGGTAACAATGAGGAGGTGGAGGACTACTAGGAGGAGGAAGAGGAGGAGGATAGGCCGGTGGGAGGGGCAGCGTGAGTGGAAGAGGAGGAGGAGTAGTAGTGGTGGAGGGCCTCAGTGGTATGTTTGCGGGTGAAGCGAGCGGACGTGTTAGCTCCAAGCGCTCTCTCTATTTCTCTCTCTTCTGCTCCCTCTTACTCCCGTTCCCCATAGCGGTCGCCAGTCCAGGAAAAGAGAGAGAGGGAGAGAGACACGCTGTCGTAAGCACCGCCCCAGGGTGTGTGTGTATGCATGTGTGTGTGTGTGTGTGTGTGTGTGTGTGTGTGTATGTGCCCGTGGGCCTCGCATTGGCACCACGGTGAAATACTTAAGTGGCACGCTATAGAAACTCGCTGAAAAGAGAATGTGTATAGATCGCGGCCCCTCTGTATGTGTGTGTGTGTGTGTGTGTGTGTGTGTGTGTGTGTGTGTGTGTGTTTGTCATATTGAATTTGTAGAAGTTCAACATGTGGCAGCCTGTGTGTATGTGTACGTGTGTGTTTGTATGTTTGCGTGTGTGTGTTTACTACGTATATATGTTAATGGGCAGGAGCTCAACATGTGGCTTTGTGTGTGTGTGTGTGTGTGTGTGTGTGTGTGTGTGTGTGTGTGTGTGTGTGTGTGTGTGTGTGTCTCCCCTACTAGTACACCTCGTCACGGGTAATTTAGCCCGAGTGTCACATGTGTGCTCAGGTGTACCAGTGACGTCACATGACACACCTTCCGTGACACTGACGTGAACAAAGTACCGCACCTTAATTGGACCCACAAAGGTGTAAATAAGGAAGTACACACACTGCTACTACTACGCAAAGAAAAATAGACACGAGAGACGCTGAAAAATTAAAGTGTGAAGTGAAAAGTGCCTTAGTGTTTCGTGTTCCTTTCGTTCATCTGCACCTGAAGGCCGCTAAGATCTTCAGGTGTTGCTGTGAATACACTATTTTGTTCCCCTGCCGAAGGAAAGGTGAAGGAAGGTTAGGTTGAGACCACGTGATCCTGAGGAGAGCTTCCCACTAAACTAGTTAAAGCTGACCAGTGTGTGTGTGTGTGTGTGTGTGTGTGTGTGTGTGTGTGTACTGAAAGGCATGGCATGGGCAGACCTGCAGGAAAGCTAGGAGGAGGAGAGGAAGGACAGTGTTGTAGTGCGTATATCCTCGTCTTCCTCCTTTAGTTTCCCTTCCTCTTCAGATATCAAGTGACGAAGGGAAGGGAAGGGAATAGGAGACAGGAGAAGACTGCGTTGGGTTTCCTCTCACTCACCTCTCGCTGCCATCCAGTTTTCCCCTCTTTCTGTCGATGGCAAGGGAGCATTGGAGTAGTTTTCAGTCAGCCAGTGGAGTGAGGGGAGTGAGGGAGTGAGGGGAGGGGAAGGCAAGATCGTGTCCATGTATATACTCTTTCATATTCCCCTTTTAGTCTTACTGCCGTATTGTGTCCCTCTGAACTGGTAGAGAGGGGAGGGTATTGCGGCGTGTGTAAGGGGAGGAGGGGCGGCACACTAGCGAGCACACACACACACACACACACACACACACACACACACACACACACACACACACACACACACACACACACACACACACACACATGACTATGGGATTTATATGGTTCGTTGCTGCTCAGAAGTTTTCAATTAGCGAATGAAATTAATCGAAATATGAATGAAATAATGGGAAAAAAGGGAAAATATTAAAAAAGGTGTTGAGATAATTATATAGTACTTGTGTAAAATTCAGGAAAACTAACAAAATATAGTGAAATGGTGAACAGGGAAAGAAAAGCAACATAGGAAATACAAATGTGATAAAAGAACATGAAAAAAAAATGTTGAGTAAAAATTAAAAAGAAAAAAATTATCCCTTTAAAAAAAAAAAAAAGAGAGATTGAAGTGAATAAATTAATGTTAATGAAAACTGGACATTTTGAACCTTAGACACCCGAAATAGGACCAAGGTCGCCCTAGTTTTGCCTCGGGACAGTACTTTAAGGAACCCGGCGGCGGCGGTGGTGGTGGTGGTGGTAGTCATGCAGTTCTTAAAGGCGTGGTAGAGAAGTTTGTTCACGACCCGCCCTTGCAAGATTTACGTTGCCTCTCTCTCTCTCTCTCTCTCTCTCTCTCTCTCTCTCTCTCTCTCTGCCTCTGTCTCTCTCTCTGGATATATCCCTTCAAATCCTGCTTATATTAGCCTCTCTCTCTCTCTCTCTCTCTCTCTCTCTCTCTCTCTCTCTCTCTCTCTCTCTCTCTCTCTCTCTCTCTCTCTCTCTCTCTCTCTCTGGCTCAGTTCCCTTTATGGCCTAAAAAGAAATACAAAAACAAAACATTTAGCAGTATGTTTATTTCAGTGCTTCCTCCGCCGCTGCCTGTGTGTTTGCTTTGTCGCCTTTAAGTTACTAGTACGTGCGTGTGTTTCCTTTATGGCCGGCCAGTCTCAGCATTCATCCCAGCTTAGCCATGCTCCAGCTGAAGGGAAGAGACGTGTGTACTGTCTTCTGGTGACTCGAGTGCTAATTGTTTGTCACGTAATGGCTGTGTGATGTAAGAGAGTGTAAGGGAAGATTTTGTGTTGTTAGCCTACACGTGGCAATCCCTGTATAGAATGTCCTTATTATATCTTCTTGTCATCCTCGTACATAAATTTGTCTAGTCTCCTTTTAAAAGCTCCGTACTGACAACCTGATTACTGCTTCTCTTCCATTCATTCACTACTCTATTTGGGAACCGATTTCTTCCTAGCTCTTTTTTTTACCTAGGTTTCATGAGCTTCTGTTTGTTATGTCTTGTCCCTCCACCAGTTTTCACACTATATGTATCTTTTTTTAGCCATGAACGATTTTAGTGAACATGAATAAAAGTAAGCTAATAAGGTTGAATTTTTCGAGACCTTATTTTTGTTTTTCGTAATTTGTATCAACCTCGCAATACAACATGTTAGTAAGACAGAGGAGACGTGATAACAGTTAACGGAATCAATTTTAGGCAAGCGTTTGATTAATCTTATACATATTATTGAAGGCTTTCAGTTTGTGTGCTTTACTTGCCAGGAAAGCAAGCCAAGCGTATAAAAGAAGAAAAATTATTATATAAAAAAGTGAATGTGTTGATTGAGTGGCTAGAAAAGATATACACGCTAGTTATTTACATTTTTTTTTATTCTTAAATTGATAGAGTTATTTTCCTTTCATATAATTAGAGTGAGAATCTGTTTGTGGAGTGACTAGAAAAGATACAAGCTAACATTTTATTTATTTTTCATTCATAAAGTGTTTGACGTGTTTTCCTTCAATATGAAAGCGTAGAAATGTGTTTGTCGAGTGGCTAGGAAATATAGAAGCTAGTTCTCTATTTCCTCTTCCTTCTTAAAGTGCTACAGTTGTTTGCCTTCAGTATAAAAAAAAATAAGAATGTGTATTTCAAGTGGCTAAAAAAAATGCGCTAGTTATTATTTGTTATTCATTTTCAAAGTGCTAAAGTTGTGTTCCTTTAATATAAATAGCGTAAGAATGTAATCCTCGACTGGCTAGAAAAGATACAGACTAGCTATTAATATATCTTTCATTCTCAAAGTGCTACAGCTATTTGTCTGCAATATAAAAAAATGTTAAAATGTGTTTCTCGACTGGCTAGGAAAAATACAAGCTAGTTATTTATTTCCTTTTCATTCTTAAAGTAGTACAGTTATTCTGCTTCAATATATCACCAGGCAGCAGCGTCGTGAAGTGAATGGTGCGAGGCGTGGGGGTGTTTTCCCAGCTCGCTGCGTACGTGACTCAAAGTGAAGCGGAAAACACACAACCCACAACAACATCAACACCTTCCCGAGCAAAGCAAACCCGCAGGTAGCCAACACACGCCAGCCTCCTGAGTTTTTATCTACGTAAAACAACAAATAAACTTTTAATACCTTCCTCTGACAACCCATAAAGTTTGCTCTCTCTCTCTCTCTCTCTCTCTCTCTCTCTCTCTCTCTCTCTCTCTCTCTCTCTCTCTCTCTCTCTCTCTCTCTCTCTCTCTCTCTCTCTCTCTCTCTTCTTTTTCTCATTTTCCTTTTCTATAGTTCTTTTTTCTTACTTTTCTTCTTTTCTCTCCCACTTTATCGTATTCCCTACCCCTCCCGCCTCTCTCTCTCTCTCTCTCTCTCTCTCTCTCTCTCTCTCTCTCTCTCTCTCTCTCTCTCTCTCTCTCTCTCTCTCTCTCCTTCCCTCCCTCCCATCCTCCCATCCTCCCCCTCTCCCAACAGGTTTAGTCTTAACTCAAAAAAGAGACAAACAAACTCTTGCTTACGAAGACACGTCCTCTGAATTAGTGAGGGACAGTGCTCCTCCACGGTCAATATATCTGTGGGGCGTGTGTTCTGGGAGGGAGGAAGGGGTGGGGGGCCGGGAAGAGGCAGAGATAGGGGAGGAAGGGAAGGGTCAGGAAGGGAATGGCTGTCACCAGCAGGCTGAAAGAGAGAGAGAGAGAGAGAGAGAGAGAGAGAGAGAGAGAGAGAGAGGTGCAGGAAAGGTGGAATAGGGTAGAAGAAGGTAGAGAGAGAGAGAGAGAGAGAGAGAGAGAGAGAGAGAGAGAGAGAGAGAGAGAGAGAGAGAGAGAGAGAGAGAGAGAGGGAAAGGTGGGATAGGGTAGAAGGTATTAGGAGAGAGGAAAAAGGTATTGAGGAGAGAGGAGAGAGAGAGAGAGAGAGAGAGAGAGAGAGAGAGAGAGAGAGAGAGAGAGAGAGAGAGAGAGAGAGAGAGAGAGCAAGAGTGTGTCACTGTAGATGTGTAAAGGAACACCTGTGCTCATATAGACACTTGTTGAACACCTGTCTTTCACGTCACTGAGAACCTAAATCATCTACATATTGATGAACACACACACACACACACACACACACACACACACACACACACACACACACACACACACACACACACACACACACACACACACACACACACACACACACACACCGTAGTAAGTAAATTTATGTATAGGTGTAAACTCGTACCTTGCAATTGGCCACTAGAGTCACCAAGATGCGTGTTTTACGTGTCATCCTCGTTTTTTCTTCCTTATTACATATAGAAAATGTTTTATGGGTGTAGTGGCGCATAATAACTCATGATAGGGCGTGGAATTCTGTCTAATGTAGGTGTATGTTGCGTGTTACTGTACCACACACACACACACACACACACACACACACACACACACACACACACACACACAGGCAGAGGAGGTCGCAGTTGCTAATGATGAAAGGCTTGGCAGGGATCATTCGTTGCGAGGACTTGTACAGGTGAGGCGCGCGTCATTAGTGGCAGGGCAAAGGTGTGCCACTTTACGGACACACAGACAGACGGACAGAGAGAGAGAGAGAGAGAGAGAGAGAGAGAGAGAGAGATAGAGAGAGAACGGATATCACATTACGTAAAAATTTCCTTTGCTTCAGAGAGAGAGAGAGAGAGAGAGAGAGAGAGAGAGAGAGAGAGAGAGAGAGAGAGAGAGAGAGAGGGAGGGAGGGAGGCAGAGAGAGAGAGATCCATCTATCTATCTATCTATCTATCTATCTATCTATCCATCCACACGCTTATCACATTTAAAACCCACCTTCACTCCACACTGAGCGCAAGGAGAGGAAGTAAGACAGGGCACATTTAACAGGCACACATTTGATGGCGGTGTGGGGTTTGCACGGAGGGACACCAGCAACAATCACCCGGGAGCCTTGTGCTAGTGCCGACCTTGTACCGCAATATATATGAAACACCGACCCCCGATCTATATGTGCAACACGTGGGGGCTCGAGGGCACGCCATGGGAGGCCTAGTGATGAGTGTTGCAGCTGGGCGTGGGCGTGAGTGTGGGCGTCTGTCCGTGTAAGTGTTGGTGTAGGTACGAATGGTGTATGTTGTGATGTGTTGGTATGGGTTCACTGGCTCACTGTGTTGGGAGGCGTTCTTATGTAAGGTTTTCAACTCCCTTCCTGCGTCTATATTTCTTTTTTTTTTTTATGTAAGAGGGGATAACTGACCAAGGGCAACTGAACAAAAGCTAAAAGGCCCACTTAGTCGCCAGTCCCCTTGTAAGTCCGAGAGAGAGAGTTAACGAAAAGAAAGGGAAAACTGTTAAAACCTCCTTCCTTTTCTTGTCTTCATTATTGTGACTTGATCCTTTCTGTGATTTCATTTCTTTCCTTAATTTATTTTCTGCTCCAGTATTTCCACTCTTCCAGTGTGACTTACGTTTTAAAAGAAGGGAAGGACTCTCGAAAACCAAGAGAGTGATTGAGTATACCAATAATCATCGATGCTCTGTTTATATTTGCTTTGCTTAATTAAGTCTGGGGTTGGTTAGGTAAGGCAATACGTGTCATGTTATATTTATGGCTGCGATGATAAGTGGAAATGTGTAGGCTTAATTCATACAGGGACCGCCTCGTGTAGGCCTTGTGGCTTCTTGCAGCTTCCCTTACACCACCTGACACTCGCGCTCCCTTCAGCAAGTGTACGAAGCACTCTTACGACTCTGACACGCTTATAAGTAATGGAAGGCGGTGGTGGTGGTGGATGAGGGTCGAGCAGGCGGAATGTGTAACCAATCCGACAACGTCTCAGCTATCAGTGAATAAGGATATTAATAATGCTGAGGCTGTCCCTTCCTTTCTAACCTGACCTGTGTGTGGATACTGTTGTCCTTGGTGCCGACTGACGCCATAGTGTGTGTGTGTGTGTGTGTGTGTGTGTGTGTGTGTGTGTGTGTGTGTGTGTGTGTGTGTGTGTGACGTCATGCGGTGTGGCTGATTCATGAACCAAGGCCGGTGGGTATCCTTCCTATCCCAACCTCCTCCCCTCCATCCTCCCATCTTTCCCTTCCTTTCTCCTTTCCCTCCCTCCCTTCCCTGCCGTGGACCTGTTACGTAATACAGTTAAGACTTATTTCCGCCTTGCAGTTTCCCGTTAGAAGAATCGTGACGTCAGGCGAGCATTATTTTTCCTCTTCCCTCGCCCCCTTGAAGGCTGCTTTGTTTTTTGAGACAGCGATATGAGGAAGAGGAAAAAGAGGAAGAGAACGAGGAGGAAAAGGAGAAGGAGGAGGAGGAGGAGGGGAAAGAAGGCGGTAGACTGTAAGAAACGACATGCATGACAGTGAAAAGACAAAGTTCCCGTGGAAAAAAGATGACGGGATAGAAGAATGATAGAGAGGGGACTTGAGGGTAAGAAGGAAGAGGAAGAGGAAGAGGAGGTGGAGGAAGCTTGGTGTGTAAGTGGGTGACTGTTCCTTGTGATTGCCAACAGTGAAGTGACTGGCGTGTGCGGAAGAAAGAAGAGTCAGGTCTCACGAAACTCTTGCTTGCTCACTCGTCATGCCAAACTTTTCCGACTTCCGCTCTCAACATCTCCTCTTCCTCTTCCTCTTCCTCTTCCTCTTCCTCTTCCTCCCTATAAACTGCTTCATAGGGGCCAGTAAGTCTGATGCTGTTCTTATTTCCCTTGCATTCTCTTGCTTGCTCATTCCTCATTCCTACTTCTCTCTCAACCTTCTCTTCCTCTTCCTCTTCCTCTTTATAAACTGTTTCGTAAGGGCAACAAGTATGATGCTGTTCTTATTTCCTTTGTATTCCTTTGCATTCTCTCTTCTCTTTCTCCTCTTTCTCTTCCTCCTCCTCTCACTCGTGATTATCTTCTTTCTTCCTCCTCTTTTCCTTTCTCTCCCCTTCACGTTTCCTTTCTTTCTTTCTTTCTTTCTTTCTTTCTCTTGTGACTCAATCGAATTGTCTTTATATATCTTTTCGTGTCTCCTCCTCTTTCTCCTCCTCCTTCTCCTCCTCTTCCTCCTCCTCCTCCTCTCCTTCCTTTTCCTCCTCCTCCTCCTCCTCCTCCTCCTCCTCCTCCTCCTCCCGTCTCTTCATAAACTCATCTCCATCATTTGGTTGCTACTGTGTTTATGCCTCCTCTCTCCCTTACCTTCCCCTCCCCTTCCCTCCTCTCCCCTCTCCTCCCCTCTCTACCTCCCTCGCTCCCTTCCTCTGCCAACTCATCTTCATCTTTTTTGTCGCTACTATTCCCATATATGGTTTTTCCCTCCCTCCCTCCTCCTCCTCCTCCTCCTCCTCCTCCTCCTCCTCCTCCTCCTCCTCCTCCTCCTCATCCTCCTCCACTGTCGTACACCTTTCCATTACTTAGGAAACTCCTTTGTCCCCATAATTCTCCCTTCCCTCCTTCTCTCCTTCCCTCCTTTCCTCCTTGCCTCCTTGCCTCCTTTCTTCCATCCCATCTCATATTCCTCCCTTTCCCTCCTCCCTCCTTCTCTCCATAAATTAGCTTATCCATTCCTTCACTCCTTCCTCCGCCTCTTCCAGTCTTCTTAGCACGTCCTTCTTCCTTACACGCCAAGTCCTTATCATATCCATGTCTTTCTTTCTCTTCCTCTTCCTCTCTTCCTTATTTTCCTCCTCTTCTTTTTTTCCGTACGTGTCAAGGTGTTATAGCAATTGTAATATTTTTGTCTTTCTTTCCTTCATCTTCTTCCTTCCTTCGTACTTTCTTCCTTGCTTCCTTCTTTCGTTCCTACCTTTTTTCTCTCTTTTATCTGTATGTCCCTCTTATTCTTTCCTTCCCTATTTTCCTTCAATCTTTTCTCTCTCCCACCCTTCCTTCCCTCCTCTTTTTCTCTCTTCTCTCCCTCTTTTTCTTTAATTCTTCTATTTGTTTTTTTCCCTCTCTTCTATTTCCTTCCTTTTTTCCTTCCTTCCCTTTACTCTGTTCTTGTCCCTCTCCTCTCTATCTCTTCCTTCATCACTTTCTTTCCATTCCCTTCCTTTCATTCTCCGTTGCTTGCTTCCCTTCTTCTTTCTTTCCTCCATTGTTTTTCCTTCATTTTCTCCTTTCTCCTTCCCTTCCCTCTGTTCCTGTCCTCTCGCTTCTCTATCTCTTCCTTCATCTCTCTCTCTCTCTCTCTTTCCCTTCCCTTCCTTCCATTCTCCCTTGCTTGCTTCCCTTCTTCCTTATTGCCTCAGAAATCGGTCATTTAACCAATCGATTGAGTTTATCATAATTGTACCCTCACTTCACTTCGCTCAGGAAACAGAGAGAGAGAAAAGGGATGAAATGCAGTGAAATAAAATACGTGTTCCACCTCCACCTGTACATCACCTGAGCGAAAATTACAGGTATGGGGTCACGGTGTATTTTTAGCTTTGCGTTGTAATGTTTCAGTGCTTCGTGGACAAGTGGGAGATAGGAGTGCAGTATTGACTCACTGTATCCTTTGTAATGTACGGAACGTGGATCTCTGAATGCCTGGATTAAGCGTTTTGGTGTTCATGAATTTGGCTTCTGTTTATTTGTTTGTGGGAGGAAAGGAGCGGTGGCTTAAAAATTCTTCCTTTTTCTCTCTCTCTCTCTCTCTTTTGGTGGTGTTTGATTTTATGGTGTAGATATGGCAGTTGGATTTATTTATCTGTATGTGTAAGTTTGAGTATATTTTCCCTTGTTATTTTTTGAGGGACGAGTTTTGATTCTGGTGTGTGGTGGTGGTGGTGGTGGTGGTGGTGGTGGTGGTGGTGGTGGTGGTAGTGGTGGTGGTGGTGATGCAGGTGATGAACTCTATGGAGACTTGTATATATTGGATTAAACTGTTAGTATGATTAAAACAGAGCGACTGATTGGCACACACACACACACACACACACACACACACACACACACACACACACACACACACACACACACAGGAGGAGGGGGACGTCATTAGTGTTGCTGGCAGGTTTCATAAGCACTCTCAGATATACCTAATGATTCCTAACGAGCTGTGTGTGTGTGTGTGTGTGTGTGTGTGTGTGTGTGTGTGTGTGTGTGTGTGTGTGTGTGTGTGTGTGTGTTGGAGGGAGGATGTGTTTTAGTTTTGTAACATCCATTTTAGATAACGTGCTCTCTCTCTCTCTCTCTCTCTCTCTCTCTCTCTCTCTCTCTCTCTCTCTCTCTCTCTCTCTCTCTCTCTCTCTCTCTCTCTCTCTCTCTCTCTCTCTCTCTCTATTTCATGGGGTGTGTGTTTTCCCTGTCTGTTTCCTTCCACTTAGTTAACTCTTTCCTTAACGGCTGCCTGAACCTTGCCCTGCCTTCCTTTGTCGGCGCGGCACTCTGTCCTTCCCTCCGTCCTTTCCCCCGCCCTCGTACTCCAGTCTTCCCGGTAGCTACTCTTAAAAACATCGTCTGTCTTCAGAGTAATGTAAAGGTTAATATTGTGTACCGCCGTGTGATGACCGTATACAAAGAGACACTGGAATAGAGGGTACTTCAGCCGTTCATGTAATTACGCTTAATGATATCGTCTTTCTTCAGTATGTGTGTATAGAAGAGGTGCTAGAGTGTGAGGTGTATAGAGCACATCTGGACAGTCACCCATGTATTCAGTCTTCACAGTAATTATTCTTAACCTCTGCAGTACCATGACGTGTTTCCATATTCACTGTGGTTACTCTTTGGTAATTTTATACAGCTTTAGAAACTCATGTGGGGGATTGAAATAGTGAAGACTGTGGCCATTAATCTTCTGACCTCCATAGACCCTTGCTAATGTCAATAAAATGGTCTGGTCGTACACAAATCTCAAGGTAAAAATGTGTCCCAGTACTGAAGAGGTTAATAGTATCGTCTTTGCTCAGTGTAAGATTCATGTATGTATTCGTTTGTATAGAAGAGGTGCTGGTATGGGAGGTGTATAAAGTGTTTCTGGACAGTCACTCACGTATTCCAATCTTCCCAGTAATTACTCTTAACTCCTTCAGTACTGGAACACATTTTTGCCTTGAGTTTTGTGTATGATTGGACGATTTTATTTACATTAGGAAGGGTCTATAAAGGTCAGAAGATTAATGGCCAAAGACTTCACTTTTCAAATCCCCCAAATATGTTTCTGAAGTTGTATGAAATCACCAAATAATAAGCAGAATAGATAGAGAAATGCGTCATGGTACTCAAGGGGTTAATATCGTCTTTCTTCAGTGTAAAAGTCATGTATGTATGGTATGTATAGGAGAGATGCTGGAATAGGAAGTGTATAGAGTGTATCTGGATCTCCACTCACTTATTGGAGCCTTCCCAATAATTACTTTCGAGAACTCATTCCCCAGTTCAATGAGATAATTAGTACTGATTACGTGGGTCGCCAGGTAGTGTGTGTACCTTTACCTGTGCTGAGACGCTGTGAGGTGTTGTGTAAAGATTATCTGGACAGTCACAGTCTCTTCCCAGTAATTACTCTCAAGAATTCTTCACCCAGTTCAATGAGAGTGTTAGTACTGGTTACGTGGGTCGCCAGGTAGTATGTGTATTTATCTATGCTGAGACTGTGAGGTGTTGCGTAAAGGTTATCTGGACAGCCACAGTCTCTTCCCAGTAATTACTCTCAAGAACTCTTCCCTCAGTGCAATAAGAGAGATATAGTATTGTTTACGTGTGTCGCCAGGTAGTGTGTGTATCTTCACCTGTGCTGTGACATTGTGAGGTGTTGTGTAAAGGTTATCTACACAGCCACAGCCTCCACCTCCAGGACTAAAGACACCAACAGCTTCTCTAATCAAATCGGACACGTCGCCACTACTCTCACATTCCTGCGTCTTTATTTAGCTCTACAGGGCACATTAATGCACCGCCTGTAGCTGCTTGCCACTTAATAGCTTGTATTGCCCGTTGAAGACCCGAGACACACACGTAGACGCCACCAACAACACCAGCATTAGTGATAAGGCTCGTATTCTCAAACACTTGTGCGCTTCACCTTCACTATTTCAAAAGGCTTTATTTGAATTTACACGAGTTTTCTAAGCAAAGTGACACGATTTCTACATTATTCATTGGAGAAACACTCTTGAAACTCGGTTAATCATCCCAGTGGCTTTGGAAAAATAGTAGTAATGACGTGTTTAGAGGCAGATTGACACGATTTCTGCATTGTTAACTGGAGAAACACTCTTGAAAAACCAGGCCAGTCACCTCTATGGCCTTGGAAAATAGTCGTGTTGAGAGAGCAAAGTGTTTCTGATTACGTGTCTAAGTCTTAAGATGGAATACTGGCGGGGACTTGGTGAGAGCGGTGAGAGGGATAGGTAGAAAGAGAGAGAGAGAGAGAGAGAGAGAGAGAGAGAGAGAGAGAGAGAGAGAGAGAGAGAGAGAGATAGAGAGAGAAAGATGAGGATGTGAGGAAAGGAATGACGAATAAAAAAGTTGAAAGATGAGGATGTGAGGAAAGGATTGAGAAGAGGAAGAGGAAGGAAAACGGAAGAGAAAATAAGGAAGGAGGGAGGAAGAGTAAGACTGGAGGAAATGAAATTAAGAAGAAAACGAAAAAGGATTGAGAGAAAAAAAATAGACGGAAGGAGAAAAAATAAAAAGAAAGTAAAGAAGGAGAAAGGAAAGATAGTTAGAAAAGGAGAAGAGAGACAATAAAGAAGCAAAAAAGAAGAGTGAATATAAAGAAGATAGTAAAGAAAATAGGTAAGAACAGATAAAATAAAGGAAGGAGGCAGAGAGAGAGAGAGAGAGAGAGAGAGAGAGAGAGAGAATAAATAGCAAGAAAGGCTAACTGAAATAAGAGAAGGAGGACAGAAAGGGTTTGAGAGAGAAAGAGGAGGGAGAGGGAAAGAGGAAGGAAGGAAGGAAGGAAGGAGAGCTCGTAAGGAAACAGGATCAGGAAGAGATGATAGGGAGGGAGGAGGGAAATGGCACGAGTTGTTATTATTCTCATGCCACATAACGGCACGTGACCTGGAAGGGAGAGAGACGCAGCAACACACAGCAACACAACAACACGGCAACACATAGGCCTTGCACTCTCTCTCTCTCTCTCTCTCTCTCTCTCTCTCTCTCTCTCTCTCTCTCTCTCTCTCTCTCTCTCTCTCATTTTCCAAGGCCATATAGATAATTAACCACGTTTTCAAGAGTGTTTTACCTGTTTATAACCTGGAAATCTTGTTAATAGAGTCATGAGACAAAGTGATCCTTTAACTTTAAACCTTGCAGATATTTATAATGATTGTATAAATAAAGAAAAATATCATTATAACCAAAATAACACCCTTAAAAACCCGAGGAACTTTGAATACGTGGAACCTTTTGAAAATACATATCAGCTATAGAATATACACACACGCATATATACACACACACACACACACATATGCACACGCGCAGTAGGTCACAGGGTCACGTTATGCCTTCGTCGTTAGTGGCAGTGGGTCTCGTGGCCTCGGCTGCACCAAGGCCACGAGGGAAGTGATGTTCTAATCGGCGAGAACTGGGAGGGAATGTGAGATGATGAGAACTGAATTAGCGAGGGTTTATCTTCCTGCCTGTCGCATTTTGTTATCATCTCATTGCCTTAATGTTCTTTGTCTGTATGTGTGAATGTCTGAAGGTTTTGGCTGGCTATTTGACTTACTCTCTCTGTTTCTCTGTTTCTCTCTCTCTCTCTCTCTCTCTCTCTCTCTCTCTCTCTCTCTCTCTCTCTCTCTCTCTCTCTCTCTCTCTCTCTCTCTCTCTCTCTCTCTCTCTCTCTCTCTCTCTCTCTCTCTCTCTCTCTCTCTCGTCTTTGTGAAATATGCTAATACTTCACCACTCTGTTCCTATTCATCCAGTTTTCCTTCCTTCCTTCATTCCTTTCTTGCTTCCTTCTTTCCTTCCTTCCTTCCTTCCTCCTCCTTCCTTCCTCTCTCTCTCTCTCTCTCTCTCTCTCTCTCTCTCTCTCTCTCTCTCTCTCTCTCTCTCTCTCTCTCTCTCTCTCTCTCTCTCTCTCTCTCTCTCTCTCTCTCTCTCTCTCTCTCTCTCTCTCTCTCTCTCTCTCTCTCTCTCTCTTTTATTTAAACAAATGCATATACAAAGAACGAGGCTTAAAACCCCACGTTGAGTATGGGGTTATTCCAAAAGCCTATAGTAGTAGTATTTTTGAGAATAACACATTAGTATACTGTACATAAAGTCGTTATACATGAAAAATAAATAAATCAATAAAATACACTCCAATGCAAAATAATTTCTTTACAATAAATACTACTGCAACACCAGCCGCGACGGGTGCCTGCCTCGCCACTTGTGGGCTGCCACTTTCACTTGCTGAGTAGTCATGCTCCTCACTTGGGAAGTGGCTGCCACGAAAATGTTCCACAGCCTTGAGGTCCTGGCTGTTTAGGTGCGCTGGTGTTGGCTTGAGCGAGATCGGGGCACCTGCACTAACTCATCACTGCGTGCCACATCTCTGGTGCACCTCTGTGCTGTGTGTGGCTGTAGCCTCAGAGGATCTCTCTCTCTCTCTCTCTCTCTCTCTCTCTCTCTCTCTCTCTCTCTCTCTCTCTCTCTCTCTCTCTCTCTCTCTCTCTCTCTCTCTCTCATCTTCCTGTTTTGTTTTCCCTTTAATGCACTTCCTACCTGCTCAACTTCCCTCGTCCTCCTTCTCCTCCTCCTCCTCCTCCTCGTCCTCCTCGTCCTCCTCCTCCTTCTCCTTCTCCTCCTTCTCCTTCTCCACTAGCTTGTCAGGCGAGGAAGAAGACAAAATGAGAAGAGGACAATTAATTTATGTCATTCTGCCGGATGAGAGAGAGAGAGAGAGAGAGAGAGAGAGAGAGAGAGATAGAGAGAAGGAGAGGGAGAGGGAGAGGGGAGAGGAGAGTGAGAGGAGATGAAGTGAGGGAGATGAGGTGCTGTGAGGTGGAGATAAAGGCCTTAGCTGAAGGAGAGGATAGTGGAGATTAGGATGTGGTTTGAAGGTGGAGTGGGGAGTGGATGCATGGATGGTCGGTGGATGAGTGGATGAATGGATGAGTCAAATTTTACATGCTTGTGGATGAGTAATGAGGAATGAGAGAAGAAATGTAGAGAAAAGACGAAGGATTTGTAAGATAGATCTGATGGGAGTGATTGATTAGGAAAGAGAGAGAGAGAGAGAGAGAGAGAGAGAGAGAGAGAGAGAGAGAGAGAGAAATGAACATAGAACCATATATAAACATAAAAGAAAACTACAAAAAGAAAAGAAAAAAAAGACGATAAGATCAAAAAAAGAGAAAAATAATAACAAAAGATTGACACACACACACACACACACACACACACACACACACACACACACACACACACACACACACACACACACACACACACACACACACACACACACACACACACACACACACACACACACTCAGGAACCACTTACTCAAGGAGGTAAATCTGTGTCGGTCGCCTCTCCTATTTAACCTCCGTAGACTGAGCTATTCCAGATCCGCCATGAATACCAGCCAGCGAGGACAGGATAGGAGGGGGGACAGGAGGACAGGAAGACAGGAGGATAGAAGAACAGGAAGGGAGAGGGAGAAGGATAGAAGGACAGGAAGACAGGAGGATAGAAGGACATGAAGAGAGAAGGAGAAGGATAGAAGGACAGGAAGACAGGAGGATAGAAGGACAAGAAGGGAGAAGGATAGAAGAACAGGAAGACAGGAGGATAAAAGAACAGGAAGGGAGAAGGATAGAAGGACAAAAGAACAGGAGGAGAGGAGGACAGGAGGACAGGAGGATAGAAGGACAGGACAGGGAGAAGGATAGGAAGACAGATAGATAGGAGGATAAAAGGACAGGTAGACAGAAGGACAGGGAAACAGGAGGACAGAAGAAAACAGGAGGAAAAGAGGAAAAGAAAGAAAGACAGATAGGAAGACAGAAGGACAGTAAAACAGGAGGACAGAAGAAAAGGAAGACAAGAGAACAGGAAAAAAGGAGGACAGGAAGATAGACAGAAGGATAGGGAGATAGACAGAAGGACAGAAGGACAGAAAGACAGAAAGACAGGAGGACAGAAAGACAAAGAAAAAAGGACAGAAACAGAGAAAGAAATAAAGGACAGAAAGACAGGAGAAAAGGAAATGACAAGCAGAAAGAAACGAGAAGAGGAAGACGGGAAGACAGGACAGGAAGACAGAAAGACAGAAGGATGGTAAGACAGAAGGAACATGAGGACAAGAAGACAAGAGGGAAGGGCTGTCCAGGTCCCATGATGAAGCTTGCGCCCCTTCCCTGAGGCTCCTGCAGTGTCTCATGCCTTGGCTCCTGGTCGATGCTCTCATTCCTATATACAAAGGATCAGGCTGAGAGAGAGAGAGAGAGAGAGAGAGAGAGAGAGAGAGAGAGAGAGAGAGAGGGAGTGAGGAGAGATATATATACGTATACACAAGGAGAAGGAAAGATCATGACTGTGTGAGTGAGTGAAAAATGTAGGTTTTGTCTCTCTCTCTCTCTCTCTCTCTCTCTCTCTCTCTTGAATGATATGATTTTTTGTTTGCCTCTTGTTTTTTTTCGTGTTTGTTGTTGTTTTCTTGCTCTTGGGTTTCGTTTTTTTTTTGTTCTTCTTTTGTTATTATGCATCACATTCCTCTTCCTCTTCCCTTCCATCCTCCTTTCTTCCTGTTCTTCTTGTTCCCTTTCCGCCTCTTTCTGATTCTCTCTTTTATTTTTCCCCTCTTACTCCTTCGACTCTCTCTCTCTCTCTCTCTCTCTCTCTCTCTCTCTCTCTCTCTCTCTCTCTCTCTCTCTCTCTCTCTCTCTCTCTCTCTCTCTCTCTCTCTCTCTCTCTCTCTCTCTCTCTCTCTCTCTCTCTCTCTTGCCCTTTCTTCTCTTTTATTCTGATCCCCTTCTCTTCCTCTTCCTCTTCCCAGATCCCCACTCATCCTCCCCATGCGCGTCTTTCTCCTCACTCTTTACTTCCTTTCCTTCCTTCCTCTCGCCCCCTTCTCTTCCCCTCTCCCTCTCCCTTTCGCTCTCACTCTCACTCTCTCACTGTCTCCGAACACATTCATCCAAACAACAGATTTTCTTAGCCTTGGTAGCCGCACGTCAGCCCTTATTTTTGTGGCCCAAGCCTTCCGCAGGTACACACACACACACACACACACACACACACACACACACACACACACACACACACACACACACACACACACACACACACACACACACACACACACACACACACACACACACACACACACACACACACACACACACACTCTTAAATCATCCACTATAATATATTTTTTAAGGATTTACTCGTGAAAGAATATGAAAGCAAGACAATACGATCTCCTCTACTCCGTTTCCTTTACAACTACCACTCAAACACCGCTCCACGCAACACACATCCAGCCACTACCACGGCCGGACGACACCAACCGCACCGCACTGCAACCAGACACCTGCCGCAATATCGCACCGCAGCGGCCTCAGGAGTTACTCAGGGACCACACCCCCGCCGCAGCCACACCGCCCTGCCATCAAGACTTAAATCGCCCCATCTGTCTAAGCGCCGGAACCTCCCTGGCCCAGCGACGCTCTCTGCAGGTGGCTCGTCGTCTTCTCGTACTGGGTGACTGAAATTGCAGATCCTTCAACACTCGTTCGTTCATGGCGGCTCTTCAACGTGCGGTACAAGATCAACAGTCATTTCTCAGCCCTCTCATTAGCCAGCTAGGGTCCTCGTCTCCCTTGCGCCAGATCACAAGGGCGAGATTCCAACGGGACCAAAATTCGCAGCACACACTTCAAGGTGCTTAAGTCACACCGCCATCGGATACTCGTATATACTTAAGGGCGTGAGAGGATATCAGCTGTTCCTTCACGTATCCGCGTTTTACCACCCTCCTAATATTGATAACGTGCGTGTGTTGTCTTTCTGCCTTCCCCCACTTGTGTTGCGGAGAAAATTCCTTATGTCTCTATCTCTCTCCTCTTACCTTCTGTTCTTACGTCACTCTTATCTGTATTCCTCCTTACCACACGTAAACACACATACACATACACACACACACACACCCAGAGAGAGAGAGAGAGAGAGAGAGAGAGAGAGAGAGAGAGAGATACATCATTCGTATTCATGTAACATTATCAAACGACACACTTGGGAGACAGATGGCGAGGAAATATAGGATGTTTGAACGATCCTTCTTGTAGCAGCACGTAACCTAGAAAGGAGGAGCCGAGAGGAGCCGCCAGACCTCCTTCCATATCCTCCAGCCCATCCATTCACTTCTAGACAGTCCTTCGCTCGCAACTTGGCCGGGATGGAAGTCGATGAGGAGGTGAAATGGTCCCGTTACCAAGTCGTTCGCTCGGAAATTACAACGAAGTGTGTGTGTGTGTGTGTGTGTGTGTGTATGGCCAGCATTTAGAAACCCTTTGGCTCTCTCTCTCTCTCTCTCTCTCTCTCTCTCTCTCTCTCTCTCTCTCTCTCTCTCTCTCTCTCTCTCTCTCTCTCTCTCTCTCTCTCTCTCTCTCTCTCTCTCTCTCTCTCTCTCTCTCTCTCTCTCTCTCTCTCTCTCTCTCTCTCTCTCAGTATTTTCCAAGGACACAGATGATTAAACGTGTTCTAAGAAGTGTTTTTTTTTTCCAGTTGGTAGCGTACAAATCATGCTAATTTGCTACTAGAACCATAGAAACACTCTTAAAGACCCGTATAGTTTCAACGGGAGCCTTTGGAAATTGAAGGAGTGGCGCAGAAGAGTTTCAGAATACGTCCCAATATGTATGTTAAACAGAATAATAAATCTATGTTCTCTTTACTTCATGGGCTAGTGCTATTTCCAGGCAGGTAATGGCGCTGATTAACTACGTAATGAGGTTGTTAATGGATAGACGAGCTGTTGGGATGAGTTTTTTTACCCACCTGGTCTGTGTGTTAGCCACGAAATGTGTTGCAAAATAAGCCATACCGCTGCAGGTGTGTGGGTTGCCTCTGTGTTGGTTATGTGTTGCGTGCGTGCTGTGTTTTGAGTTCTGTGGTGCGAGTGTGTTGTGTTTGAGTTCTGTTGTAAGAGTGTGTTGTGTTTTGAGTTCTGTGGTGCGAGTGTGTTGTTGTTTTTTTTAGTTCTGTGGTGCGAGTGTGTTGTGTTTGAGTTCTGTTGAGCGAGTGTGTTGTGTTTTGAGTTTTGTGAGGCGTGCCTGTGTTGTGTCGGTTTTGTGAAAAGTGTCTATTATATGTTAATTTATTGTTTTTTTTTTTTTTTAGTTGCGTTAGTTCTTTTAGGTGTGTCTGTGTTGTGTGTTAGTTTACTGATGTGTTTTTAACCCTTTCAGTACCATGACGCGTTTTCATATTCATTCTGCTTACAATTTGGTGATATCATACAGCTTCAGAAACTTAAGTGGGGATTAAAATAGTGAAGTCTGGCCAGTAATCATCTCACCTCCATAGACCCTTGCTAATCGTCTAATCGTATCCAAAACTCAAGGTAAAAATAGCGTTCCAGTACTGAAAGAGTTAAGTTGTTCGCTGTGTTAAGCGTATCTGTGTTGTTTGAGGCGAGGTAGTCAAGGAGGAGGCGAGCTGAGCGGTGCCTTGTGTGTGTGCCTTATAGGATGCCACGCTATGGGGTGTCCTGACGCTGCCTACATAGATATCAGTAATCCTGCGGCCTCTGTAGGATGCATGTAGGGTGTAGGATAGAATGAGGCTGCGAGTCAGTGGAGTGAAGGATGTAGGATAGGTCTAGAGAATGTAAGATGTGCAATGGAATGAGAATACAGAATGATGGAGGATGTAGGATAGAGGGAAACTGAGTGAAGGCTCTCGTAGGATGTACAGATGGAGTCAAAAGGGTGAAGGATACAGGGTAAGATAAAGCAAGTCAGTTACTAGGATGAAGGATGAAAGATTTGAGGGTGGAAGTAAAAAGTATGAGACATGTAGGATGTAAGGATTATGAATTAAAATGGTGATAAAGAATGTGTGGATGTTAACCTCTTCAGTACCATGCCACGTTTTCCTATTCATTCTGCTTATTATTTTGGTGACTTTACTTATCAAAAATAGTGAAGACCATGGCCATTAATCTTCTGACTTCCATACAACCTTCCTAATGTAAATAAAATCGTCTAATCGTACACAAAACTCAAGGTAAAAATGAGTCCCAGTACTGAAAAGGTTAAAACTTAAGAATGGCAGGGGTGTATGGGGCGTGGCTGGGTGGCTGGGTGGCTGGATGGCTGGTGGCTGGATGGGTGGTAGGGTGCAGGGTGTGGGCTGCGGCAGGGACGGCTGGAAGGGAAGTTGATGGTGCGATCGAAGGGAAGTTTGTGTGACATGAAGTTTGGCCTTGCGTCGCGGGTTTCTTAGGGCGGAAGTTTGGTCCCTGTCCTGCCTTTCTTCTTCTTCTTCTTCTTATTATTATTATTATTATTATTATTATTATTATTATTATTATTATTATTATTATTGCTGTTCCTGTTATTACTGTTGTTTTTGCCCCCGGAAAATGGACAAGAGCAAAAAATGGATTGGAAATGTAAAAATCAGTCGCTTAAATGCAATTCACAAAGAGAAAATAGGAGTAGGAAAGAGAGAGAGAGAGAGAGAGAGAGAGAGAGAGAGAGAGAGAGAGAGAGAGAGAGAGAGAGAGAGAGAGAATCAATTTATTTTCAGTTGTTATTGTTGTTGTTGTTGTTGCCGTTGTTGTGATCGGCGTCGGTGATGGTGGTGGTGGCGGTGTTGTTGTTGTTATTCTCCCCCGTGGCAGGAGGGACGCGGCGTGGGTGCAAATCTTTGGCGGGTTCAGGGCATCACCGGCGCTGTATTCCCTGCGTGTCGTAAATAGCGACTCAAATGGTACGGGGACCCCCTCCTTTGTATTTGTATTTCTACACCGAGACCAGCCATGTCTTCTTCTGTCCGCCATCACACAGTTAAGGGGAGGCCCGGGAGATGCGCCGGTGTGAGGGAATGTTTGTGAGTGTGTGTGTGTGTGTGTGTGTGTGTGTGTGTGTGTGTGTGTGTGTGCAGGTGTGTCCTACTTTGAAGGATGTCAACTTGTTTTATAGATGACTGAACTACTACTACTACTACTACTACTACTGCTACTACTACTACTACTACTACTACTACTACTTCTGTTATTTAAATGCCTGTCTCGTGCTTAACTTTGAATTAACTTTTATGTTTTATGTTTTTGGCGAGCAGTTTTGAAAAGGCGAAGAGCAAGGAAGGTTTAGGCCTTTAATTAAACATTATTATAAATTGTCCACGCTGGAATTTGTATTTGAAAGTCGTGGAAAGCATTAGCATTATTATTGGTGCTTTGATAATGATGATGATGATGATGATGATGATAACAACTTAAAGAACTAATAAACGGTTGTCGCTATCACTACTACTACTACTACTACTACTACTACTACTACTACTACTACTACTACTACTACTACTACCACTATCACTACTACTACTACTACTACTACTACTACTACTACTACTACTACTACTACTACTACCACCACCACCACCACCACCACCACCACCACCACCACCACCATCACTACTCTTCATAACACAAGCACCCACCTTAAGGCCTCTCTCCCTCCCTCCTTCCATCCCTCCTTCCCTCCTTCTCTCTCTCCATCCTTCCCTCCTCCGTTCACTCCCTCCCTCCCTCAGTGCTCGCCTCGCCTCTCTATTCTCCCTATGACGCAGAGCCAGGCTGGGTATTATATGTATACGTCCTTAGCCTCAGTGATTTGTGGCTCTAATTTGGATACGTCTGGGGAGTGAGAGGAGAGAGGGGTGAGAGAGGGGAGAGAGGATCGTGTTTGGAACTTGTCTTGTTAAAAAG
>NC_059277.1:5610000-5615000 GCF_017591435.1 Portunus trituberculatus
AGATGGTTGCACCAAAGATGCGCTTGGGTGGTGATATGGGCCTTGAAATTGGTACCACTATAAATAAAATTGCCTGTGCCACTAATGGGCAGTAGGTTAACAGCGCTTCCCACATATATTCTTCAAGTGTGCCCACGCTAAAGGTCATAACAAAAAGAATTATCTCATATTCTTCATTCTCTCTCTCTCTCTCTCTCTCTCTCTCTCTCTCTCTCTCTCTCTCTCTCTCTCTCTCTCTCTCTCTCTCTCTCTCTCTCTCTCTCTCTCTCTCTCTCTCTCTCTCTCATAAAATCTAATTTGTTGCGGGACCAAGATGTGAATTTTTAACATTATTACATTCTCATTCATTATTTCTTCTTGGTGTGTTAATTATTTGCATCTTTTGTTTTATAATTAGGTTTTCTTGGCGCTCTTCATATGTGCAATTCTTCTTTACAATTTTCCGGCACGTTCTTCTCACTTCTCTTCTTATTACAAGCCTTGGTTCGTCCCGTCTCATTTTTTAAAGTCCTGCATTAACAGCAAACTTGAGCAATTCTGAAACTTTGCTCGAGCTGCGCCCAGAAGGAAAAGGAAGGGGAAAAAAGACAATAATTAGCTCTTTTAGGAAAGGCAAAAATAAAACATGAATCAGAACTTTTAGACTTGTCGTTAATTTTTCATTCTGCAAGTGGTCAGGGTGGTATATGTACGTGTGTGTGTGTGTGTGTGTGTGTGTGTGTGTGTGTGTGTGTGTGTGTGTGTGTGTGTGTGTGTGTGTTTTGCGCTATCTAGTTTAATTTTTTTGTGTTTCTTTCACTACCCAGTACGTCTATTTTATTGTACTTTTACACACACACACACACACACACACACACACACACACACACACACACACACACACACACACACACACACACACACACACACACACACACACACACACACACACACACACACACACACACACACACACTCCTCATTCTGACTTACTGTCCATATATCTATTTTAATGATGTACCGACCCACTAAACTACATCTTGCAACCCAGTTTTGGATCATACCCTTACTTTGAAGAACCTAGCTTTGGCACACGACGCCGGAAAGTTACTGCCGAGAGCTTAATCCTTACAGTACCAGGACGCTTTTTCATATTCATTCTTGTTACTATTAGGGCGATTTTACACAGCTTCAGCAACTTACGTGTTGGATTAAAATAGCAAAGACTCTGGCCACTAATCTGTTGACCACCATAGACCCTTCCTGATGCAAATAAAATCGTCTAGTCATACCCAAAAATCGAGGTAGAAATGCGTCTCAGTACTGAAGGGGTTATAGAGTCCCAAGAGTCCCAAAGAGTCCCAAAGAGTCCCAGAGAGTCCCAAAGAGTCCCAAAGAGTCACAAGAATATATATAAAGAGATGACAAAAGATTGAGTTAGTAATTCAGGCAGGAATAGATAAACGTTTCTTTCAGTTAACTCATGAGGTGTGGCGACGCTTAAGGAAGATGAAGGGGACTAGGAGGGTAGCTAAAGGGGGAAGGGAAGGGAGAGGAAGAGGAAAGGAAGGGGAAAGGGAAGGAAAATTATGGTATGGGTGAAGGAGAGGGAAGGGGAAAAGGAGAGATCAAAGAGGAAAGGGTGAGGAAAAGTAAGCATAGGGAGGAAAAAAGTGTTCAGGTGAGGTGATTTAAGATTAGGTTAGTTTTGCTCTCCTCTCTCTCTCTCTCTCTCTCTCTCTCTCTCTCTCTCTCTCTCTCTCTCTCTCTCTCTCTCTCTCTCTCTCTCTCTCTCTCTCTCTCTCTCTCTCTCTCTCTCTCTCTCTCTTTGGCAGTCTCCATTATTCCTCGCGTCTCCGTCCATTTCTTTCTAACGATAGGGGAAATTACCAGAAAGACAACCTAATTTAATACCTATTTGTTTTTTTCTCTCTTCTCTACCACCCTTCATCTCTCTCTTTCTCTCCCCCTCGTCCTCTCCCTCTCCCTACCTTCCTCCCTTTTCCTCCCTCCATGCATCTTTCTGTCGTTCTCTCTCACCCTTCTTATCTCCATCCCTTCCTCTCTCTCGCCCAAACATTTCTCTCTCTCTCTCTCTCTCTCTCTCTGGCGTCACTTCTCCACTCTTCTTTACAAGGATTTATATTCCCCGCGCGGCAAAAGACCCGCCTTCGTCCCCAATTTATAGAGGCTTGTGGGAATTCGTGTTTGGGGCTAAATATAAAAACTGCCTTTCCGTAATACTGGCGGTGAACGAAGCCACACTTATTTTATTTCTCCAGCCTCTTCCGGGATGGACGAAGCTATTTTATTCTTGTACATTTTGTTTACTCTATGTTCTGTACCACTTCTGCGTCACTCTCCGTCTCTATCTCCGTCTCTCTCCCTCTCTCTCTCTCTCTCTGAAACGCTTTGCTCTCTCACCATCATTACTTTCCAAAGGCTCCATTTAAAGATACTCGTTTTCTATGGTTCTGGTGATGAATTGGCAATATTTGTAGTTTATTAGTAGGAGAAAATGTCTTGAAAATCGGATAGTCGTGTCTGTGGCCTTGGAAAATTGTGGTGGCGAGAGATCAAGACGAGCTCTGTTGTCTCTGTGTGGCGCTTTAACCCCTTAAATACCATGACGTGTTTTCATATTCATTCTGGTTACTATTTGGTGATTCTATACAGCTTGAGGAACTTATATGAGGGATTAAAATAGTGAAGATTCAGAGGCCATTAATCATCTGACCTCCATAGACCCATCCTATTAATAAAAAATAAAACTCGCGGTAAAATGCTTCCCAGTACTGAAGGGATGAAGGTGTTAGGGAGAGGGAGGGAGGAAGTACTATAGTAATTGAAGGTTGCTTTGGAATGTGTTGGCACCTTCAGCATGCCTTTTTTCTCCTAGTTTTGTTGCTCTTGGCCAAGACCGCAGCCCGTCTTAAGTTAGAAAAAAGTGTATGTGTAAAAAGTTAGCTAGGATGTTTGTTCGTACTGTGCGCCATATTCAGAAACGCTTTCCTCCCTCACCACGACCATTTTCAAAGACTACAGAGACAATTAGCCGAATTCTAAAGAGTATTTGCCCTGTTCGTAGTGCAGAAAACTTGTTAACATGCCACAAGAATTACAGAAACATCTCTAAAAAACCCATGTCACTTTAACCAGAACCCTTTGAAAATAGTGAAGGTGCTGTGAGGCCAATGCTGCTGGGATGAGGCGGGTACTGGTTTACGTCAATGCCTACGTAGATCATTCTCTTACTTATTGGGAATTTAGTGTCTTGTACGTGATAGATTGACATAAGCACGATGGAAATTGAACACCCAATGCAAAATGTGTCTCGTACTGTTGAGATCAATGCTTACCTTGCTTTATTATGTATGGAAAAGAGATCTTGTTTCGTGTATGACTGACAGAAGTGTGTCAGGAGTCTTGTGCATTCGTCTGTGATACTCTGTGCCTTATTTTTTTATGTGAGAGGAAAGCCGGCCAGGAGCAACAGAATATAAAAAAAGGCCCATTTGTTTGCCAACCCCCTTACAGGTCTGATAGAGTTAGCCAAAAGACAGGGATAAATGCCTCGAGACCATATAACCAAACTGCCGCAGCCATGAATCTCGATCCTTGTTTGTTATGACCCGGGAGGCTGTTGAACGTTTCTCTGGTGATATATACACACACAAGGCCTTCATACAGTGCTCAGACGCGTCGTAAAGGTGGTAGAGTCTCTTGCTCCATTAATACAAAGACCTTCGTGATCCCAGCTTCCACAAAAATAAGCTGCGTTGGTAGAAGACGTAGTTTAGCCGTGAAAATAAGTAGTAGGACTCATTTTTCTATTAATGAAAAAGGAAAGCAGACAACGACATCCCTAGATCCTGTAAGTAAGATATATCGTGCTCCCAACGGCCCGAAAAAAATAAGTGCGCACCAAGAAACGTAATTTAGTAGTGAAAAATAGTATGTTTCTTCTTCCTCCATTAATATTGAGATTATCGTGATTCCAGCGTTCAGAAAAGACTATGTAGAGGCGCCACCAGCACCCTTCATCAGTAGCACAGCCCCAGTCTCCTCCCTGGTGCCGCGGTGAAGTGTGTGGACTGAGTCGATGGTTCTTGTTCCAGGTAACTGTGCTGACGTCCTCATTGCCTCAGTCTGTTGTGCTCCAGCTGCTCTAAAAGTCAGGGAAATGTGATTGGTTGTGATTGAAACTCCCTGTAGAAAAAAAAAGTCCCTTGAAAGAAAAATAAGGGAAACAGACTAATACATTACACCCTTGAGGAAGGAAGGGATGTGGCCGCCATATTTGTACGTGCAGCACTACACCTGGTGCATATCTTGGTGAAGTGATTAGAGATAACAAATAAGAGTGTTACCTTTATGAACTCGTGCGTGAATCACCTGCTTTAATCAACACACTAATGACTCACGCTCGCCTTCCTCTCGCTGGTGGCCGTCATGTGGTGATCCTATAGTGAAGCATAGCCAGTAGAACCCTTTGATAGTGATCGCCTTTCACCATTCACTGCAACATCCCTCCTCCTGCTCCCGCTGCTGAAGAATCACAAGAGAGAAGCTAGTGGCTGTAGAAGTGTGTACATAGAGACCCAAACCCTACGCACTAGCACCATACAGTCGTACATATCGCCTAGAAACACGCTAATGATATAAACACATAGATATAGCGAAGGATACGAAACACCACCACCACCACCACCACCACTACCAGCTGAGAGAACAAAGATAGTGAAGGAAAGAGAAGACAAAATACCACCACAGTCACCACCATCACCATCACCAAGAGGATTAAAAGCAGTGAAATCAAATAATCGTTACCAGTTTACACTCCGCCATCATTAGGAAGATAAGGAAGCATAGAGGGGGAGGAGGACGCCCCTCCACACCACCGCTGCCGCTACACATACACAGGGACGCAACACCAGCATCACCACCGACCAAGATGGAAGCAGAAACTGGCTCTATTGGGGAGCTGCAGAAATACCACAGTCGCTTGCTCCGCTCCAGGC
>NC_059277.1:5622500-5627500 GCF_017591435.1 Portunus trituberculatus
CGTTTCGTTTTATTACCTCGACCTTCGCTTTCCATCAACTTCTCCTTACATTCAATCTCTCTCTCTCTCTCTCTCTCTCTCTCTCTCTCTCTCTCTCTCTCTCTCTCTCTCTCTCTCTCTCTCTCTCTCTCTCTCTCTCTCTCTCTCTCTCTCTCTCTCTCTCTCTTGTGACCTTGGAGAAAAGCACTGTCTGTCCCTTTGTCTATCCCAACATTTCTCTCCCTCTCTCTCTCTCTCTCTCTCTCTCTCTCTCTCTCTCTCTCTCTCTCTCTCTCTCTCTCTTCCTGACCCTCCGCAAGTCTTTCCACACTCTTAAAATGATGTGAACTGGCGAGACTCCACCACTCAGAGAACACCTGAATTAGACTGAAGAAACCTCCCTCCTCCTCCCTCCTCCCCCTCCTTATCTCCCCTCTTTCCTCCCTCCTCCCCCCTCACCTCCCTCTTTCCTCCCTCCTCCCCCCCTTACCTTCCCTCTTTCCTCCTTCCCCTCCATACCTCTTGTATATCCTTTCTCTCCATACCTTCCCTCTTTCTCCTTCCCTTCCATACCTCTCCTCTTTCCTCTCCCTCCATACCTTCCTCTCTTCCCTCCATACCTCCCCTCTTTCCTCTTCTCCATACCTCTCCTCTTTCCTCTCCCTCCATACCTTCCTCTCTTCCCTCCATACCTCCCCTCTTTCCTCTTCTCTTCATGCCTCTCCTCTTTCCTTCCCCTCCATACCTCCCCTCTTTTCTCTCTCCCTCCATACCTCCCCTCTCTCCTCTCCCTACATCCCTCCCTCTCTCTCTCCCTCCCCTTCCCTCTCTCCTCTCCCTCCCCTCCCGTCCTCCCCTTCACTGCCCAATCAAAGAGGACGAGCGAAGGAAAATGTTGCAAGGAATATTTTTTTTTCGAGCAGTGAGTGAGGGAGTGGGAGAGAGAGAGAGTGAGAGAGTGAGAAAGGGAGAGTTATATTTGTATACATCACCTTTACTCGCGATCGAAAAGTAGCAACGTGGTCTTATTTCGTCTCTCTTATTTATTTACCGCTCGTGAATAGTGAGTTTAGATTTAGTTTATTGAAATGACTTGTATATCACCTTTGCCTCGTCGGGTGTGATAAGACGTTCGTTATTATTACACCGGTATTCAGATACGGCTTTCCCTCTCACTACGACAATTTTCCATGGCCACAGAGACAACTAGCCGGTTTTCAAGACAGTTTCTCCTTTTAATAAACTAGAAATCTTGCCAGCTTATCACCAGAGCCATAAAAACACTTTTAAAAACACTCACTTCTACCAAGACTGACTCATTACGATAGTTTTCCAAGGCTACAGAGACAACTAGTCGGGTTTTCAAGACAGTTTCTCCTTTTAGAAAACTAGAAAGTTCCTAATCTATCACCAGAACCATAGAAATACTCCTAAAAATATGAGGATCTTCAACTAGAGCCTTCAGAAAATAGTGATGGTGAGAGAACAAAGCGCTTCAAAAGACACCAGTCGAGAATATTACCTTCCAACACCATGACGTAAAGAAACAAAGGCCCACACGTGACAGTTTCTCTAAAACACACCTCACCTATTTCCACCTCTGATATTCTCGCACCAGTGTTTCGAATGACCTTTTCTGCGTCAAGTGAAGGCCTGATAAGAGTTCACCTGTAATGAAATAGACAGGTAGATGACAGTACTAGACAGTGATAAAGGTCAGCGTGTATGTATGTGTGTGTGTGTGTGTGTGTGTGTGTGTGTGTGTGTGTGTGTGTGTGTGTGTGTGTGTGTGTGTCTTTGTGTGTGTATGTATGTGTGTATGTGTGTAGGGGTGGTCATACCTAGCGATTAATTTGGTAAGGTGTGTGTGTGTGTGTGTGTGTGTGTGTGTGTGTGTGTGTGTGTGTGTGTGTGTGTGTGTGTGTGTGTGTGTGTGTGTGTGTGTGTGTGTGTTAGTGAAACCTATATTCTGAAACACTTCTGTGCTTGACCTCAACTATTTTCAAATGGCTCTAGTTGAAGTGACACAGATTTTTAAGGCGATTTCTTTAATTCTAGTGCCATATTAACAACTTTCTATATTACCAACAGGACAAATACTCTTAAGAACTCGGCTAATAGTCTCTGTGGCCCTTGAAAAAATGATCGTAGTGAGAGAAGGAAGAATTTCTGAGTATAACGCTGAGTGTGAGTGTGTGATACTGAAGGCAGGTTCACGTGGCTTTGTTCCGCTGGCTGAAGGATACTGGGAGAGGCGAATGGCTCTGTAATGAAATCCTGAGAGTACAAGGGAGTGAGAGGGGAGAGAGAGAGGGGAGTGGGAGAGGTGGTGGGGGGAGGGAACCACCTAGCGTGTTTACTCTGAGTTGTTTTATTCAGGAGTATGTCGTGAAGGTTGATGATAGAAAATGAGGAGGAAGAGGAGGAGGAAGAAGAGCAGGAGAAGGAGGTAGTGGTGGTAGTGGGATATTTAGAGGAAGAGGATAGATGTGTGTGTGTTTGTGTGTGTGCGTGTGTGTGTGTGTGTGTGGAGTGAGTAGGAGGAGGAAGTGCAGCGTGGAGCGGTATGGATGTTCGTGAGTGAAAGAGAGCGTGATAGAGAGGGAGGGGAAAAAATATAGTGAGAGGGTGAGAGGTGAGAGTCGGTCTGTGCTTATATCTGTGTGTGCGTGCGTGTGGATGTATGCTGTGTGTGTGTGTGTGTGTGTGTGTGTGTGTGTGTGTGTGTGTGTGTGTATGTGTTCAGTAGATAGGTATGAAAAGGCGGGACGGTACGAGAGAGAGAGAGAGAGAGAGAGAGAGAGAGAGAGAGAGTCATAATAAAAAGCAGTAAGAGTTAGGAGAGGGGAAGAATTTAGTAGTGTGTGAGGTCTGCCCGCCCGCCCGCCCGCCCGCCCGCCCGCCAGCCGGCCAGCCAGCCACCCCGCCACCAGCCACCAGCCACTCGCCTTCCTCACATCCCGCGCCTCACAGCCCTCACAGCCACCCCATCCATTGTGTTTACCTTATAACCCAAGCTGCCGACTGTCGCTGGGAGTTTGATCTTGAGCGCAGACCAGCACAGTTTTCACCTTGTTTGCTTTGGTGTGTTTTGATCGAGGATAGACGAGGCCCGAGGGAGTGTTTTAGTGCCACCGCTGTTGCCTGACTGCCCGACTGACTGACTGACTGACCGAGCCTTCCCTTCCTCTCTCTCTCTCTATCGACGCAGGACGGAATATTAATGGCGGTGTAGAAGTAGAGTGATAAGATCGATGTATTTGGTTTGATAAGTGAGCGTGAGGAAAATGGCTTTGACTTGAGTCGATATTGTTGTTGTGGGAGGAAGGAGAGGAGGAGGAGGAACTATTGATGGAGGAGAGACAAGGAGAGCGTAGAAGGGGAAGAGCAGTAGACGTGATGGGAAAAGAGGATATAAAAGTGAAAGGAGTAACCCTGGGAGGAAGAGGAGGAGTGAAAAGAGTGAGGAGTGCCCCTACACGGATGAGAGGAGATGAGATGAGAGGAGAGGAGCATGAGGAGGAGATGGAGGAGGAGGAGAAGGAAGAGGAGTCAGACTTCCTGTAGCAGGGAAGCCGAGAACACAAGAGTGCAGGAGGCCGCCAGCAGTTGACCTCCAGCGTAACTCTAAGCTAAAGTAACACTCACGCTGCACTTGACACGGGCTTAGGAGAACAGCCCTGCTCTGTCTCCGCCCCGCCCCGCCCCGCCCCGTCCCATCCCTTCAAGTCCCGCCTATTGTATGTTTCAAATATAATTACACTGCGTAGTAGAGAGTGTAGCCTTCACCTTGGCGGCGGCGGGCGGCTCTTGCTTACCTGCCCGAGTTGGACAAGGAAGCCGTATTGATTCCGTACATCAAGCAGAGATGAACCGAGTGACGCGTCTCTCGCAGTGCCTTAAGTCGGCAATCGTACGTGATGCACCTGTGAGAGCGTCGAGGGAGGCGCAGGAGGGTTAATTACTTGTACTTCCGTCGTTTGTGTGATGTGGATGGCGGCCAATAAAGGGCTGGTGAAGACTGAAGTTCCCGGAAGCGGCAGAGGTGGAGCTGTCATTCTGAAGGGCGTGAGTGAAGGTACTGTTTAACCCCTTCAGTACCATGACGCTTTTACGCACTCAATCTATTTCCATTTTGTGATTTTATACAGCTTCAGAAACTTATGTGGGAGACTGAAATAGTAAAGACTCTGGCCATTAATCTTCTGACCTCCATAGACCGTTCCTAATGTAAACTCAAGTCAAAAAGCGTCGCAGTACCGAAGGAGTTAAGAAAACCATAACGTGATACAAGCCTGAGTGGTGAAAAAATGCAAAATTGTGCGTGTCACTTTTGATCTACCTGAGGATTAACACTCCTTTGCTGTCAAAATAGTTCACGCTTTTTCATTCATTTCTTATAAGAGTTGACGCAAAAGTACTTGGCTGTGTGGTAATGTGAAGATTACAGGCCCTTTGGTTGCCCCGAGCGAGTCATGGCAACGCGACAACAGAACAAGTACTATTAGCCTTATTTATTGACAATGATACGCCCCTTGAGTGTCGCGTGGCCACGCATCACACCGGCGAAGGCGTATTCTGCTATTGACGGGGACCAGCGTGGCGTTAAGGCCTGTATTCTGAAAGACTTTGCTCTCTCACAATCACTGCTTTCCAAAGGTTCCAGTTCAAGATACTCGCAGTTTTAAGGGTATTTTTTTTATGATTCTGGTGACATATTGGCAAGATTTCTAGTTTATTAAGAGGAGAAACTGTCTTGAAATCCGGGTTGATTGTCCCTGTGACCTTGGAAAATTGATAGTGAGAAAACAAGGCATTTCTGAATACAGACTCGCTAATCTGTACGAGGACGCGAAGATCGTCTTTCTACCCCTGCCGGGACACAGAGGCCCGGGAGTCACGTGGTGTGCTGCGCGTGGCTGCCGTGGACCGCTGGACAAAGCGAGGCAGGAGTCTAAAGATAGCAAGGCGAGGCTGTCGGTCTGCCCTTCAATAGTAGTACACGAGGCACACCACCCAGC
>NC_059277.1:5637500-5640000 GCF_017591435.1 Portunus trituberculatus
AATGAAAGAAAAATAAAGGAAATTGACATGGTTTTGCTGTGACTTGTATTATTTTGTCTATGTTTATTTTTCATTCTCTCTCTCTCTCTCTCTCTCTCTCTCTCTCTCTCTCTCTCTCTCTCTCTCTCTCTCTCTCTCTCTCTCTCTCTCTCTCTCTCTCTCTCTCTCTCTCTCTCTCTCACACACACACACACACACACACACACACACACACACACACACACACACACACACACACACACACACACACACACACACATCATTATACATCAATTATTAAAATCACTATAGCCGTCATTAAGGCTACCACCACTACCATCACTACCACCACCACCACCACCACCACCACCACCACCACCACAGACCACTGCATTTTTTTTTTTTAAAGAGTCAATTTTTACCTGATATTTTTGTGGACCTGTATGGAAGTTAAAAAAAGGCGAGTCGTGTATTGTTCCCATTGAGAAACTCTTAACCTGCATTGATAGCGTGAGTTATTTATGGGACACGGAGAGAGAGAGAGAGAGAGAGAGAGAGAGGGCGAGGGGAGGGATGAAAGGGAGAGAGAGAAGGAAAAGGAGGAAGGAGCAAACGAGTGGAGGAGAATGAGGAAGAAGACGAAGGGGAAGATAAGAGAATAATCCAAATAAGAAATGAGGAAAATGAAAAATAGGAAGATTATAATTGTAGAATTCCTGGAAAAAAAAAGAAGAAAAGAAGGAGGAAAGATAATGAGATAGGAAATGAGGAAAACACGAATAAGAAGAAAGAAGGGAGAGAAGAGGAAAAAGAATGAGTAATAGGAGTAAGATCTGCGGAAAGATAGAAGGAGGAATATTGAAAAGAAATAGTGGGAGAGGAGGATGAGGAGGAGAAGGAGAATGAGAAAGAGGAGGAGGAAGAAGAGGAGATGAGGAGGTTGAGAGCAAGAACAAACAGAATGAAGAAGCGAAGAAGGAAGAGAAAATTTGTGAAAATAGAGTTATAGGAAAGGAAAGAGGAGGAGGAGGAGGAGGAGGAGGAGGAGGAGGAGGAAGAAGAGGAGGAAGAGGAAGAGGTAGAAGAAGGAGGATAAGGAGAGGACAGATAAGAAGAGCTTGAAAAATAAAGAAAATGGAACGAGGAAGAATAGATACAGAAATATTGAAAGAGGAGGAGGTGGAGGAGGAGGAAGAGGAGGAGGAGGAGGAGGAGGAGGAGGAGGGAAGCTGAGAAGGTGGATAAACAGAAAAGATAGAATGGGGAAGAGAGGAAGGAGGAAGAGCGTCTTAAATATTAGAAAAATAACACACATAAAGAGAAGGAGGAGGTGGAGGAGGAGGTGAGGAGGAGGAGGAGGGGAAGAAGAAGTGGAGGAGGAGGAGGAGGAGAAGAGGAGGAGGAGGAGGAGGAGGAAGAGGAGATCGAAGCCTCCGAAAAGACCTTGATGCCAATCCGGATGTGCGAGCAATTAAGAGTGTGCTTATTTCCTGCAAGTGTGTGTGTGTGTGTGTGTGTGTGTGTGTGTGTGTGTGTGTGTGTGTGTGTGTGTGTGTGTGTAATGGTCCGTAGGTCGCTTAATCTGCTCACACACTCACACACACACACACACACACACACACACACACAACACTTGAGAGAGAGAGAGAGAGAGAGAGAGAGAGAGAGAGAGAGAGAGAGAGAGAGAGAGAGAGAGACTAAGACTATATCATGTTTAGCTTTGTCCCTGGATCGCCGTCAGGAGGAAGTGAGTGAAGGGCGCGATGAAGGAGACGCCGCGCCGCCCCACAGGGAGGCGTGGCAGGGTCAGAGCGCCTATGGGGAAATCAAGGGCGGGGAAATAGAAAATATAGAAGATAAAACAACTTATATTGCTCGTAAAAATCCCTATACTTCTCTCTCTCTCTCTCTCTCTCTCTCTCTCTCTCTCTCTCTCTCTCTCTCTCTCTCTCTCTTTCCTCGTTATTTTCAGGATTTATTTTCTTTGTTTTCCTTTTCTCACTTTTCCTTTTCTCATTTTCCTCTTTTTTTCTCCTTTTCTTTTTTCCCTCCTTTTTTCCTCCTCTCTCCTTCTTTTTCTTTTCTCCTTTTTCCTCACTATTCCTTTTTTTCCCTCCATTTTCGTCGTTTTCTTTCTTTTCCCTTTTTTTCCTCTTTTTGTTTCTTTTTCTTATATTTTCCTTTTTTATTATTTTCTCTGTTTTTGCTCTATTTTCCTCCTTTTCCTCCTTTTCCTCCTTTTTTTCCTCCTCCTTTCTCCTCCTTTTTCTTCCTTCCCTCCTTTTTCCTCCTTTTTTCCTCCTTTTTCCTCCTCCTCTCTCCTCCTTTTTCTTCCTTCCCTCCTTTTTCCTCCTTTTTCCTCCTTTTTCCTCCTGTTTCCTACTTTTTTCGTCTCCTTTTCTCTCGTAGCTTCTTTTTTTCCTCTTTTTCTCCTCCTGGATTGACAATATTTGGTCAGACAAGCGAGAGACGATAACTTCTGCAAACCGATTGATAAGTTTTGAGAGGTTTCAGTTTTACT